>NW_027553351.1:0-40550 GCF_045843805.1 Urocitellus parryii
CAGTACCATCAAGATTGGGTGAAAAAATGTTTGCTGAGATTTCAGGAAAATTCGTAGTTTTTTGGAAGCTTGGCAACCCCTTTCAATGAATGTGATTCTCGTCAGTCTCTGCTTGGGGCTACTTCAATAGGACACAAACCATAGCGATAGAACTTGGAACTACATTATTGTGCCAAGTTTCAAAGAGCTAGCACAAACCGTGTTTGATTTAGAGTTCCAACTACATGTATCCATATAGGAGAAAACAGAGTGAAACCTAAACATGGAAACGGTTACTGCAAAGGAACTGTTTAACCTAGAAGAACGAAATTTGGTGAGCCAAGTGGGATTGGTGTACTGATCATTACCTGCCAGTACTATCAAGATTGGGTGAAAAAATGTTTGCTGAGATTTCAGGAAATTCGTAGTTTTTTGGAAGCTTGGCAACCCCTTTCAATGAAAGTGATTCACGTCAGACTCTGCGTGGGGATACTTCCATAAGACACAAACCATAGCGATAGAACTTGGAACTACATTATTGTGCCAAGTTTCAAAGAGCTAGCACAAACCGTGTTTGATTTAGAGTTCCAACTACATGTATCCATATAGGAGAAAACAGAGTGAAACCTAAACATGAAAACGGTTACTGCAAAGGAACGGTTTAACCTAGAAGAACGAAATTTGGTGAGCCAAGTGGGACTGGTGTACTGATCATTACCTGCAAGTATCATCAAGATTGGGTGAAAAAATGTTTGCTGAGATTTCAGGAAACTCGTAGTTTTTTGGAAGCTTGGCAACCCCTTCCAATGAATGTAATTCTCGTAAGTCTCTGCTTGGGGCTACTTCAATAGGACACAAACCATAGAGATAGAACTTGGAACTACATTATTGTGCCAAGTTTCAAAGAGCTAGCACAAACCGTGTTTGATTTAGAGTTCCAACTACATGTATCCATATAGGAGAAAACAGAGTGAAACCTAAACATGGAAACGGTTACTGCAAAGGAACTGTTTAACCTAGAAGAACGAAATTTGGTGAGCCAAGTGGGATTGGTGTACTGATCATTACCTGCCAGTACTATCAAGATTGGGTGAAAAAATGTTTGCTGAGATTTCAGGAAATTCGTAGTTTTTTGGAAGCTTGGCAACCCCTTTCAATGAAAGTGATTCTCGTCAGACTCTGCGTGGGGATACTTCCATAAGACACAAACCATAGCGATAGAACTTCGAACTACATTATTGTGCCAAGTTTCAAAGAGCTAGCACAAAGCGCGTTTGATTTAGAGTTCCAACTACATGTATCCATATAGGAGAAAACAGAGTGAAATCCAAACATGAAAACGGTTACTGCAAAGGAACGGTTTAACATAGAAGAAGGAAGTTTGGTGAGCCAAGTGGGACTGGTGTACTGATCATTACCTGCAAGTATCATCAAGATTGGGTGAAAAAATGTTTGCTGAGATTTCAGGAAATTCGTAGTTTTATGGAAGCTTGGCAACCCCTTCCAATGAATGTAATTCTCGTAAGTCTCTGCTTGGGGCTTCTTCAATAGGACACAAACCATAGAGATAGAACTTGGAACTACATTATTGTGCCAAGTTTCAAAGAGCTAAAAGAAACCGTGTTTTATTTAGAGTTCCAAATGCATGTATCCATATAGGAGAAAACAGAGTGAAACCTAAACATGAAAACGGTTACTGCAAAGGAACGGTTTAACCTAGAAGAACGAAATTGGGTGAGCCAAGTGGGATTGGTGTACTGATCATTACCTGCCAGTATCATCAAGATTGGGTGAAAAAATGTTTGCTGAGATTTCAGGAAACTCGTAGTTTTTTGGAAGCTTGGCAACCCCTTTCAATGAAAGTGATTCTCGTCAGTCTCTGCTTGGGGCTACTTGAATAGGACACAAACCATAGCGATAGAACTTGGAACTACATTATTGTGCCAAGTTTCAAAGAGCTAGCACAAACCGCGTTTGATTTAGAGTTCCAACTACATGTATCCATATAGGAGAAAACAGAGTGAAACCTAAACATGAAAACGGTTACTGCAAAGGAACGGTTTAACCTAGAAGAACGAAGTTTGGTGAGCCAAGTGGGACTGGTGTACTGATCATTACCTGCAAATATCATCAAGATTGGGTGAAAAAGTGTTTGCTGAGATTTCAGGAAACTCGTAGTTTTATGGAAGCTTGGCAACCCCTTCAATGAATGTAATTCTCGTAAGTCTCTGCTTGGGGCTACTTCAATAGGACACAAACCATAGCGATAGAACTTGGAACTACATTATTGTGCCAAGTTTCAAAGAGCTAGCACAAACCGTGTTTGATTTAGAGTTCCAACTACATGTATCCATATAGGAGAAAACAGAGTGAAACCTAAACATGAAAACGGTTACTGCAAAGGAACGGTTTAACCTAGAAGTACGAAATTTGGTGAGCCAAGTGGGATTCGTGTACTGATCATTACCTGCCAGTACCATCAAGATTGGGTGAAAAAATGTTTGCTGAGATATCAAGAAATTCGTAGTTTTGGGGAAGCTTGGCAACCCCTTTACATGAATGTGATTCTCGTCAGTCTCTGCTTGGGGCTACTTCAATAGGACACAAACCATAGCGATAGAACTTGTAGCTGCATTATTGTGCCAAGTTTCAAAGAGCTAGCACAAACCGTGGTTTTGATTTAGAGTTCCAACTACATGTATCCATATAGGAGAAAACAGAGTGAAACCTAAACATGAAAACGGTACTGCAAAGGAACAGTTTAACCTAGAAGAACGAAATTTAGTGAGCCAAATGGGACTGGTGTACTGATCATTACCTGCAAGTATCATCAAGATAGGGTGAAAAAATGTTTGCTGAGATTTCAGGAAACTCGTAGTATTTTGAAGCTTGGGAACCCCTTCAAATGAATGTGATTCTCGTCAGTCTCTGCTTGGGGCTACTTCAATAGGACACAAACCATAGAGATAGAACTTGGAACTACATTATTGTGCCAAGTTTCAAAGAGCTAACAGAAAACCGTGTTTGATTTAGAGTTCCAACTACATGTATCCATATAGGAGAAAACAGAGTGAAACCTAAACATGAAAAACGGTTACTGCAAAGGAACGGTTTAACCTAGAAGAACGAAATTTGGTGAGCCAAGTGGATTGGTGTACTGATCATTACCTGCCAGTATCATCAAGATTGGGTGAAAAAATGTTTGCTGAGATTTCAGGAAACTCGTACTTTTTTGGAAGCTTGGCAACCCCTTTTCAATGAAAGTGATTCTCGTCAGTCTCTGCTTGGGGCTACTTCCATAGGACACAAACCATAGCAATAGAACTTGGAACTACATTATTGTGCCAAGTTCAAAGAGCTAGCACAAACCGTGTTTGATTTAGAGTTCCAACTACATGTATCCATATAGGAGAAAACAGAGTGAAACCTAAACATGGAAACGGTTACTGCAAAGGAACTGTTTAACCTAGAAGAACGAAATTTGGTGAGCCAAGTGGGATTGGTGTACTGATCATTACCTGCCAGTACTATCAAGATTGGGTGAAAAATGGTTTGCTGAGATTTCAGGAAATCGTAGTTTTTTGGAAGCTTGGCAACCCCTTTCAATGAAAGTGATTCTCGTCAGACTCTGCGTGGGTATACTTCCATAAGACACAAACCATAGCGATAGAACTTCGAACTACATTATTGTGCCAAGTTTCAAAGAGCTAGCACAAAGCGCGTTTTGATTTAGAGTTCCAACTACATGTATCCATATAGGAGAAAACAGAGTGAAATCCAAACATGAAAACGGTTACTGCAAAGGAACGGTTTAACCTAGAAGAAGGAAGTTTGGTGAGCCAAGTGGGACTGGTGTACTGATCATTACCTGCAAGTATCATCAAGATTGGGTGAAAAAATGTTTGCTGAGATTTCAGGAAATTCGTAGTTTTATGGAAGCTTGGCAACCCCTTCCAATGAATGTAATTCTCGTAAGTCTCTGCTTGGGGCTACTTCAATAGGACACAAACTATAGTGATAGAACTTGGAACTACATTATTGTGCCCAAGTTTCAAAGACCTAGCACAAACCGCGTTTGATTTAGAGTTCCAACTACATGTATCCATATAGGAGAAAACAGAGTGAAACCTAAACATGAAAACGGTTACTGCAAAGGAACGGTTTAACCTAGGAAGAACGAAATTGGGTGAGCCAAGTGGGATTGGTGTACTGATCATTACCTGCCAGTATCATCAAGATTGGGTGAAAAAATGTTTGCTGAGATTTCAGGAAACTCGTAGTTTTTTGAAGCTTGGAACCCCTTCCAATGAATGTGATTGCTCGTCAGTCTCTGCTTGGGGCTACTTCAATAGGACACAACCATAGCGATAGAACTTGGAACTACAATATTGTGCCAAGTTTCAAAGAGCTAGCACAAACCGTGTTTGATTTAGAGTTCCAACTACATGTATCCATATAGGAGAAAACAGAGTGAAACCTAAACATGAAAACGGTTACTGCAAAGGAACAGTTTAACATAGAAGAACGAAATTTGGTGAGCCAAGTGGGATTGGTGTACTGATCATTACCTGCAAGTATCATCAAGATTGGGTGAAAAAATGTTTGCTGTGATTTCAGGAAACTCGGACTTTTTTGGAAGCTTGGCTACCCCTTTCAATGAATGTGATTCTCGTCAGTCTCTGCTTGGGGCTACTTCCATAGGACACAAACCATAGCGATAGAACTTGGAACTACAATTATTGTGCCAAGTTTCAAAGAGCTAGCACAAACCGTGTTTGATTTAGAGTTCCAACTGCAATGTATCCATATAGGAGAAAACAGAGTGAAACCTAAACATGAAAATGGTTACTGCAAAGGAACGGTTTACCTAGAAGAACGAAATTTGGTGAGCCAAGTGGGACTGGTGTACTGATCATTACCTGCCAGTATCATCAAGATTGGGTGAAAAAATGTTTGCTGAGATTTCAGGAAACTCGTAGTTTTTTGGAAGCTTGGCAACCCCTTTCAATGAAAGTGATTCTCGTCAGTCTCTGCTTGGGGCTACTTGAATAGGACACAAACCATAGCGATAGAACTTGGAACTACATTATTGTGCCTAGTTTAAAAGAGCTAGCACAAACCGTGTTTGATTTAGAGTTCCAACTACATGTATCCATATAGGAGAAAACAGAGTGAAATCCAAACATGGAAAACGGTTACTGCAAAGGAACGGTTTAACATAGAAGAAGGAAGTTTGGTGAGCCAAGTGGGACTGGTGTACTGATCATTACCTGCAAGTATCATCAAGATTGGGTGAAAAAATGTTTGCTGAGATTTCAGGAAATTCGTAGTTTTATGGAAGCTTGGCAACCCCTTCAAATGAATGTAATTCTCGTAAGTCTCTGCTTGGGGCTTCTTCAATAGGACACAAACCATAGAGATAGAACTTGGAACTACATTATTGTGCCAAGTTTCAAAGAGCTAAAAGAAACCGTGTTTTATTTAGAGTTCCAAATGCAGTATCCATATAGGAGAAAACAGAGTGAAACCTAAACATGAAAACGGTTACTGCAAAGGAACGGTTTAACCTAGAAGAACGAAATTGGGTGAGCCAAGTGGGATTGGTGTACTGATCATTACCTGCCAGTATCATCAAGATTGGGTGAAAAAAATGTTTGCTGAGATTTCAGGAAACTCGTAGTTTTTTGGAAGCTTGGCAACCCTTTCAATGAAAGTGATTCTCGTCAGTCTCTGCTTGGGGCTACTTGAATAGGACACAAACCATAGCGATAGAACTTTGGAACTACATTATTGTGCCAAGTTTCAAAGAGCTAGCACAAACCGCGTTTGATTTAGAGTTCCAACTACATGTATCCATATAGGAGAAAACAGAGTGAAACCTAAACATGAAAACGGTTACTGCAAAGGAACGGTTTAACCTAGAAGAACGAAGTTTGGTGAGCCAAGTGGACTGGTGTACTGATCATTACCTGCAAATATCATCAAGATTGGGTGAAAAAAGTGTTTGCTGAGATTTCAGGAAACTCGTAGTTTTATGGAAGCTTGGCAACCCCTTCCAATGAATGTAATTCTCGTAAGTCTCTGCTTGGGGCTACTTCAATAGGACACAAACCATAGCGATAGAACTTGGAACTACATTATTGTGCAAGTTTCAAAGAGCTAGCACAAACCGTGTTTGATTTAGAGTTCCAACTACATGTATCCATATAGGAGAAAACAGAGTGAAACCTAAACATGAAACGGTTACTGCAAAGGAACGGTTTAACCTAGAAGAACGAAATTTGGTGAGCCAAGTGGGATTCGTGTACTGATCATTACCTGCCAGTACCATCAAGATTGGGTGAAAAATGTTTGCTGAGATATCAAGAAATTCGTAGTTTTGGGGAAGCTTGGCAACCCCTTTACATGAATGTGATTCTCGTCAGTCTCTGCTTGGGGCTACTTCAATAGGACACAAACCATAGCGATAGAACTTGTAGCTGCATTATTGTGCCAAGTTTCAAAGAGCTAGCACAAACCGTGTTTGATTTAGAGTTCCAACTACATGTATCCATATAGGAGAAAACAGAGTGAAACCTAAACATGAAAACGGTTACTGCAAAGGAACAGTTTAACCTAGAAGAACGAAATTTAGTGAGCCAAAATGGGACTGGTGTACTGATCATTACCTGCAAGTATCATCAAGATAGGGTGAAAAAAATGTTTGCTGAGATTTCAGGAAACTCGTAGTATTTTGGAAGCTTGGGAACCCCTTCAAATGAATGTGATTCTCGTCAGTCTCTGCTTGGGGCTACTTCAATAGGACACAAAACCATAGAGATAGAACTTGGAACTACATTATTGTGCCAAGTTCAAGAGCTAACAGAAACCGTGTTTGATTTAGAGTTCCAACTACATGTATCCATATAGGAGAAAACAGAGTGAAACCTAAACATGAAAACGGTTACTGCAAAGGAACGGTTTAACCTAGAAGAACGAAATTTGGTGAGCCAAGTGGGATTGGTGTACTGATCATTACCTGCCAGTATCATCAAGATTGGGTGAAAAAATGTTTGCTGAGATTTCAGGAAACTCGTACTTTTTTGGAAGCTTGGCAACCCCTTTCAATGAAAAGTGATTCTCGTCAGTCTCTGCTTGGGGCTACTTCCATAGGACACAAACCATAGCAATAGAACTTGGAACTACATTATTGTGCCAAGTTTCAAAGAGCTAGCACAAACCGTGTTTGATTTAGAGTTCCAACTACATGTATCCATATAGGAGGAAAACAGAGTGAAACCTAAACATGGAAACGGTTACTGCAAAGGAACTGTTTAACCTAGAAGAACGAAATTTGGTGAGCCAAGTGGGATTGGTGTACTGATCATTACCTGCCAGTACTATCAAGATTGGGTGAAAATGTTTGCTGAGATTTCAGGGAAATTCGTAGTTTTTTGGAAGCTTGGCAACCCCTTTCAATGAAAGTGATTCTCGTCAGACTCTGCGTGGGTATACTTCCATAAGACACAAACCATAGCGATAGAACTTCGAACTACATTATTGTGCCAAGTTTCAAAGAGCTAGCACAAAGCGCGTTTGATTTAGAGTTCCAACTACATGTATCCATATAGGAGAAAACAGAGTGAAATCCAAACATGAAAACGGTTACTGCAAAGGAACGGTTTAACCTAGAAGAAGGAAGTTTGGTGAGCCAAGTGGGACTGGTGTACTGATCATTACCTGCAAGTATCATCAAGATTGGGTGAAAAAATGTTTGCTGAGATTTCAGGAAATTCGTAGTTTATGGAAGCTTGGCAACCCCTTCCAATGAATGTAATTCTCGTAAGTCTCTGCTTGGGGCTACTTCAATAGGACACAAACTATAGTGATAGAACTTGGAACTACATTATTGTGCCAAGTTTCAAAGACCTAGCACAAAACCGCGTTTGATTTAGAGTTCCAACTACATGTATCCATATAGGAGAAAACAGAGTGAAACCTAAACATGAAAACGGTTACTGCAAAGGAACGGTTTAACCTAGAAGAACGAAATTGGGTGAGCCAAGTGGGATTGGTGTACTGATCATTACCTGCCAGTATCATCAAGATTGGGTGAAAAAAATGTTTGCTGAGATTTCAGGAAAACTCGTAGTTTTTTGGAAGCTTGGGAACCCCTTCCAATGAATGTGATGCTCGTCAGTCTCTGCTTGGGGCTACTTCAATAGGACACAACCATAGCGATAGAACTTGGAACTACAATATTGTGCCAAGTTTCAAAGAGCTAGCACAAACCGTGTTTGATTTAGAGTTCCAACTACATGTATCCATATAGGAGAAACAGAGTGAAACCTAAACATGAAAACGGTTACTGCAAAGGAACAGTTTAACATAGAAGAACGAAAATTTGGTGAGCCAAGTGGGATTGGTGTACTGATCATTACCTGCAAGTATCATCAAGATTGGGTGAAAAATGTTTGCTGTGATTTCAGGAAACTCGACTTTTTTGGAAGCTTGGCTACCCCTTTCAATGAATGTGATTCTCGTCAGTCTCTGCTTGGGGCTACTTCCATAGGACACAAACCATAGCGATAGAACTTGGAACTACATTATTGTGCCAAGTTTCAAAGAGCTAGCACAAACCGTGTTTGATTTAGAGTTCCAACTGCATGTATCCATATAGGAGAAAACAGAGTGAAACCTAAACATGAAAATGGTTACTGCAAAGGAACGGTTTAACCTAGAAGAACGAAATTTGGTGAGCCAAGTGGGACTGGTGTACTGATCATTACCTGCCAGTATCATCAAGATTGGGTGAAAAAATGTTTGCTGAGATTTTCAGGAAACTCGTAGTTTTTTGGAAGCTTGGCAACCCCTTTCAATGAAAGTGATTCTCGTCAGTCTCTGCTTGGGGCTACTTGAATAGGACACAAACCATAGCGATAGAACTTGGAACTACATTATTGTGCCTAGTTTAAAAGAGCTAGCACAAACCGTGTTTGATTTAGAGTTCCAACTACATGTATCCATATAGGAGAAAAACAGAGTGAAACAGACATGAAAACGGTTGCTGCAAAGGAACGGTTTAACCTAGAAGAACGAAATTTGGTGAGCCAATTTCGGATTGGTGTTCTTATCATTACCTGCAAGTATCATCAAGATTGCGTGAAAAAATGTTTGCTGAGATTTCAGGAAACTCGTAATTTTTTGGAAGCTTGGCAACCCTTTCAATGAATGTGATTCTCGTCAGTCTCTGCTTGGGGCTACTTCCATAGGACACAAACCATAGCGATAAAACTTGGAACTACATTATTTTGCCAAGTTTCAAAGAGCTAGCACAAACCGTGTTTGATTATAGTTCCAACTACATGTATCCATATAGGAGAAAACAGAGTGAAACCTAAACATGAAAACGGTTACTGCAAAGGAACGGTTAACCTAGAAGAACGAAATTTGGTGAGCCAAGTGGGATTTGTGTACTGATCATTACCTGCCAGTACCATCAAGATTGGGTGAAAAAATGTTTGCTGAGATATCAGGAAATTCGTAGTTTTTTGGAAGCTTGGCAACCCCTTTAAATGAATGTGATTCTCGTCAGTCTCTGCTTTGGGCTACTTCAATAGGACACAAACCATAGCGATTGAACTTGGAACTACATTATTGTGCCAAGTTTCAAAGAGCTAGCACAAACCGTGTTTGATTATAGGTCCAACTACATGTATCCATATAGGAGAAAACAGAGTGAAACCTAAACATGAAAACGGTTACTGCAAGGGAACGGTTTAACCTAGAAGAACGAAATTTGGTGAGCCAAGTGGGATTGGTGTACTTATCATTACCTGCGAGTATCATCAAGAGTGCGTGAAAAAGTGTTTGCTGAGATTTCAGGAAACTCGTAGTATTTTGGAAGCTTGGGAACCCCTTCCAATGAATGTGATTCTCGTCAGTCTCTGCTTGGGGCTACTTCAATAGGACACAAACCATAGCGATAGAACTTGGAACTACATTATTGTGCCAAGTTTCAAAGAGCTAACAGAAACCGTGTTTGATTTTAGAGTTCCAAATACATGTATCCATATAGGAGAAAACAGAGTGAAACCTAAACATGAAAAACGGTTACTGCAAAGGAACGGTTTAACCTAGAAGAACGAAATTTGGTGAGCCATTTGGGATTGGTGTACTGATCATTACCTGCCAGTACCATCAAGATTGGGTGAAAAAATGTTTGCTGAGATATCAGGAAATTCGTAGTTTTTTGGGAGCTTGGCAACCCCTTTAAATTAATGTGATTCTCGTCAGTCTCTGCTTGGGGCTACTTCAATAGGACACAAACCATAGCGATTGAACTTGTACCTACATTATTGTGCCAAGTTTCAAAGAGCTAGCACAAACCGTGTTTGATTTAGAGTTCCAACTACATGTATCCATATAGGAGAAAACAGAGTGAAACCTAAACATGAAAACGGTTACTGCAAAGGAACGGTTTAACCTAGAAGAACGAAATTTGGTGACCCAAGTGAGATTGGTGTACTGATCATTACCTGCAAGTACCATCAAGTTTGGGTGAAAAAATGTTTGCTGAGATTTCAGGAAACTCTTAGTTTTTTGGAAGCTTGGGAACCCCTTCCAATGAATGTGATGCTCGTCAGTCTCTGCTTGGGGCTACTTCAATAGGACACAACCATAGCGATAGAACTTGGAACTACAATATTGTGCCAAGTTTCAAAGAGCTAGCACAAACCGTGTTTGATTTAGAGTTCCAACTACATGTATCCATATAGGAGAAAACAGAGTGAAACCTAAACATGAAAACGGTTACTGCAAAGGAACAGTTTAACATAGAAGAACGAAATTTGGTGAGCCAAGTGGGATTGGTGTACTGATCATTACCTGCAAGTATCATCAAGATTGGGTGAAAAAATGTTTGCTGTGATTTCAGGAAACTCGACTTTTTTGGAAGCTTGGCTACCCTTTCAATGAATGTGATTCTCGTCAGTCTCTACTTGGGGCTACTTCCATAGACACAAACCATAGCGATAGAACTTGGAACTACATTATTGTGCCAAGTTTCAAAGAGCTAGCACAAACCGTGTTTGATTTAGAGTTCCAACTGCATGTATCCATATAGGAGAAAACAGAGTGAAACCTAAACATGAAAATGGTTACTGCAAAGGAACGGTTTAACCTAGAAGAACGAAATTTGGTGAGCCAAGTGGGACTGGTGTACTGATCATTACCTGCCAGTATCATCAAGATTGGGTGAAAAAATGTTTGCTGAGATTTCAGGAAACTCGTAGTTTTTTGGAAGCTTGGCAACCCCTTTCAATGAAAGTGATTCTCGTCAGTCTCTGCTTGGGGCTACTTGAATAGGACACAAACCATAGCGATAGAACTTGGAACTACATTATTGTGCCTAGTTTAAAAGAGCTAGCACAAACCGTGTTTGATTTAGAGTTCCAACTACATGTATCCATATAGGAGAAAACAGAGTGAAACAGACATGAAAACGGTTGCTGCAAAGGAACGGTTTAACCTAGAAGAACGAAATATGGTGAGCCAATTCGGGATTGGTGTTCTTTATCATTACCTGCAAGTATCATCAAGATTGCGTGAAAAAATGTTTGCTGAGATTTCAGGAAACTCGTAATTTTTTGGAAGCTTGGCAACCCCTTTCAATGAATGTGATTCTCGTCAGTCTCTGCTTGGGGCTACTTCCATAGGACACAAACCATAGCGATAAAACTTGGAACTACATATTTTGCCAAGTTTCAAAGAGCTAGCACAAACCGTGTTTGATTATAGTTCCAACTACATGTATCCATATAGGAGAAAACAGAGTGAAACCTAAACATGAAAACGGTTACTGCAAAGGAACGGTTTAACCTAGAAGAACGAAATTTGGTGAGCCTAGTGGGATTTGTGTACTGATCATTACCTGCCAGTACCATCAAGATTGGGTGAAAAAATGTTTGCTGAGATATCAGGAAATTCGTAGTTTTTGGAAGCTTGGCAACCCCTTTAAATGAATGTGATTCTCGTCAGTCTCTGCTTTGGGCTACTTCAATAGGACACAAACCATAGCGATTGAACTTGGAACTACATTATTGTGCCAAGTTTCAAAGAGCTAGCACAAACCGTGTTTGATTATAGGTCCAACTACATGTATCCATATAGGAGAAAACAGAGTGAAACCTAAACATGAAAACGGTTACTGCAAGGGAACGGTTTAACCTAGAAGAACGAAATTTGGTGAGCCAAGTGGGATTGGTGTACTTATCATTACCTGCGAGTATCATCAAGAGTGCGTGAAAAAGTGTTTGCTGAGATTTCAGGAAACTCGTAGTATTTTGGAAGCTTGGGAACCCCTTCCAATGAATGTGATTCTCGTCAGTCTCTGCTTGGGGCTACTTCAATAGGACACAAACCATAGCGATAGAACTTGGAACTACATTATTGTGCCAAGTTTTCAAAGAGCTAACAGAAACCGTGTTTTGATTTAGAGTTCCAAATACATGTATCCATATAGGAGAAAACAGAGTGAACCTAAACATGAAAACGGTTACTGCAAAGGAACGGTTTAACCTAGAAGAACGAAATTTGGTGAGCCATTTGGGATTGGTGTACTGATCATTACCTGCCAGTACCATCAAGATTGGGTTGAAAAAATGTTTGCTGAGATATCAGGAAATTCGTAGTTTTTTTGGGAGCTTGGCAACCCCTTTAAATTAATGTGATTCTCGTCAGTCTCTGCTTGGGGCTACTTCAATAGGACACAAACCATAGCGATTGAACTTGTACCTACATTATTGTGCCAAGTTTCAAAGAGCTAGCACAAACCGTGTTTGATTTAGAGTTCCAACTACATGTATCCATATAGGAGAAAACAGAGTGAAACTAAACATGAAAACGGTTACTGCAAAGGAACGGTTTAACCTAGAAGAACGAAATTTGGTGACCCAAGTGAGATTGGTGTACTGATCATTACCTGCAAGTACCATCAAGTTTGGGTGAAAAAATGTTTGCTGAGATTTCAGGAAACTCTTAGTTTTTTGGAAGCTTGGGAACCCCTTCCAATGAATGTGATGCTCGTCAGTCTCTGCTTGGGGCTACTTCAATAGGACACAACCATAGCGATAGAACTTGGAACTACAATATTGTGCCAAGTTTCAAAGAGCTAGCACAAACCGTGTTTGATTTAGAGTTCCAACTACATGTATCCATATAGGAGAAAACAGAGTGAAACCTAAACATGAAAACGGTTACTGCAAAGGAACAGTTTAACATAGAAGAACGAAATTTGGTGAGCCAAGTGGGATTGGTGTACTGATCATTACCTGCAAGTATCATCAAGATTGGGTGAAAAAATGTTTGCTGTGATTTCAGGAAACTCGACTTTTTTGGAAGCTTGGCTACCCCCTTTCAATGAATGTGATTCTCGTCAGTCTCTACTTGGGGCTACTTCCATAGGACACAAACCATAGCGATAGAACTTGGAACTACATTATTGTGCCAAGTTTCAAAGAGCTAGCACAAACCGTGTTTGATTTAGAGTTCCAACTGCATGTATCCATATAGGAGAAAACAGAGTGAAACCTAAACATGAAAACGGTTACTGCAAAGGAACGGTTTAACCTAGAAGAACGAAATTTGGTGAGCCAAGTGGGACTGGTGTACTGATCATTACCTGCCAGTATCATCAAGATTGGGTGAAAAAATGTTTGCTGAGATTTCAGGAAACTCGTAGTTTTTTGGAAGCTTGGCAACCCTTTCAATGAAAGTGATTCTCGTCAGTCTCTGCTTGGGGCTACTTGAATAGGACACAAACCATAGCGATAGAACTTGGAACTACATTATTGTGCCTAGTTTAAAAGAGCTAGCACAAACCGTGTTTGATTTAGAGTTCCAACTACATGTATCCATATAGGAGAAAACAGAGTGAAACAGACATGAACACGGTTGCTGCAAAGGAACGGTTTAACCTAGAAGAACGAAATTTGGTGAGCCAAGTCGGATTGGTGTTCTTATCATTACCTGCAAGTATCATCAAGATTGCGTGAAAAAATGTTTGCTGAGATTTCAGGAAACTCGTAATTTTTTTGGAAGCTTGGCAACCCCTTTCAATGAATGTGATTCTCGTCAGTCTCTGCTTGGGGCTACTTCCATAGGACACAAACCATAGCGATAAAACTTGGAACTACATTATTTTGCCAAGTTTCAAAGAGCTAGCACAAACCGTGTTTGATTATAGTTCCAACTACATGTATCCATATAGGAGAAAACAGAGTGAAACCTAAACATGAAAACGTTACTGCAAAGGAACAGTTTAAACCTAGAAGAACGAAATTTGGTGAGCCAAGTGGGATTGGTGTACTGATCATTACCTGCCAGTACCATCAAGATTGGGTGAAAAAATGTTTGCTGAGATATCAGGAAATTCGTAGTTTTTGGAAGCTTGGCAACCCCTTTAAATGAATGTGATTCTCGTCAGTCTCTGCTTTGGGCTACTTCAATAGGACACAAACCATAGCGATTGAACTTGTAACTACATTATTGTGCCAAGTTTCAAAGAGCTAGCACAAACCGTGTTTGATTATAGGTCCAACTACATGTATCCATATAGGAGAAAACAGAGTGAAACCTAAACATGAAAACGGTTACTGCAAGGGAACGGTTTAACCTAGAAGAACGAAATTTGGTGAGCCAAGTGGGATTGGTGTACTTATCATTACCTGCGAGTATCATCAAGAGTGCGTGAAAAAGTGTTTGCTGAGATTTCAGGAAACTCGTAGTATTTTGGAAGCTTGGGAACCCCTTCCAATGAATGTGATTCTCGTCAGTCTCTGCTTGGGGCTACTTCAATAGGACACAAACCATAGCGATAGAACTTGGAACTACATTATTGTGCCAAGTTTCAAAGAGCTAACAGAAACCGTGTTTGATTTAGAGTTCCAAATACATGTATCCATATAGGAGAAAACAGAGTGAAACCTAAACATGAAAACGGTTACTGCAAAGGAACGGTTTAACCTAGAAGAACGAAATTTGGTGAGCCATTTGGGATTGGTGTACTGATCATTACCTGCCAGTACCATCAAGATTGGGTGAAAAATGTTTGCTGAGATATCAGGAAATTCGTAGTTTTTTGGGAGCTTGGCAACCCCTTTAAATTAATGTGATTCTCGTCAGTCTCTGCTTGGGGCTACTTCAATAGGACACAAACCATAGCGATTGAACTTGTACCTACATTATTGTGCCAAGTTTCAAAGAGCTAGCACAAACCGTGTTTGATTTAGAGTTCCAACTACATGTATCCATATAGGAGAAAACAGAGTGAAACCTAAACATGAAAACGGTTACTGCAAAGGAACGGTTTACCTAGAAGAACGAAATTTGGTGACCCAAGTGAGATTGGTGTACTGATCATTACCTGCAAGTACCATCAAGTTTGGGTGAAAAAATATTTGCTGAGATTTCAGGAAACTCTTAGTTTTTTGGAAGCTTGGGAACCCCTTCCAATGAATGTGATGCTCGTCAGTCTCTGCTTGGGGCTACTTCAATAGGACACAACCATAGCGATAGAACTTGGAACTACAATATTGTGCCAAGTTTCAAAGAGCTAGCACAAACCGTGTTTGATTTAGAGTTCCAACTACATGTATCCATATAGGAGAAAACAGAGTGAAACCTAAACATGAAAACGGTTACTGCAAAGGAACAGTTTAACATAGAAGAACGAAATTTGGTGAGCCAAGTGGGATTGGTGTACTGATCATTACCTGCAAGTATCATCAAGATTGGGTGAAAAAATGTTTGCTGTGATTTCAGGAAACTCGACTTTTTTGGAAGCTTGGCTACCCCTTTCAATGAATGTGATTCTCGTCAGTCTCTGCTTGGGGCTACTTCCATAGGACACAAACCATAGCGATAGAACTTGGAACTACATTATTGTGCCAAGTTTCAAAGAGCTAGCACAAACCGTGTTTGATTTAGAGTTCCAACTACATGTATCCATATAGGAGAAAACAGAGTGAAACCTAAACATGAAAACGGTTACTGCAAAGGAACGGTTTAACCTAGAAGAACGAAATTTGGTGAGCCAAGTGGGACTGGTGTACTGATCATTACCTGCCAGTATCATCAAGATTGGGTGAAAAAATGTTTGCTGAGATTTCAGGAAACTCGTAGTTTTTTGGAAGCTTGGCAACCCCTTTCAATGAAAGTGATTCTCGTCAGTCTCTGCTTGGGGCTACTTGAATAGGACACAAACCATAGCGATAGAACTTGGAACTACATTATTGTGCCTAGTTTAAAAGAGCTAGCACAAACCGTGTTTGATTTAGAGTTCCAACTACATGTATCCATATAGGAGAAAACAGAGTGAAACAGACATGAAAACGGTTGCTGCAAAGGAACGGTTTAACCTAGAAGAACGAAATTTGGTGAGCCAAGTCGGATTGGTGTTCTTATCATTACCTGCAAGTATCATCAAGATTGCGTGAAAAAATGTTTGCTGAGATTTCAGGAAACTCGTAATTTTTTGGAAGCTTGGCAACCCCTTTCAATGAATGTGATTCTCGTCAGTCTCTGCTTGGGGCTACTTCCATAGGACACAAACCATAGCGATAAACTTGGAACTACATTATTTTGCCAAGTTTCAAAGAGCTAGCACAAACCGTGTTTGATTATAGTTCCAACTACATGTATCCATATAGGAGAAAACAGAGTGAAACCTAAACATGAAAACGGTTACTGCAAAGGAACGGTTTAACCTAGAAGAACGAAATTTGGTGAGCCAAGTGGGATTGGTGTACTGATCATTACCTGCCAGTATCATCAAGAATGGGTGAAAAAATGTTTGCTGAGATATCAGGAAATTCGTAGTTTTTGGAAGCTTGGCAACCCCTTTAAATGAATGTGATTCTCGTCAGTCTCTGCTTTGGGCTACTTCAATAGGACACAAACCATAGCGATTGAACTTGTAACTATATTATTGTGCCAAGTTTCAAAGAGCTAGCACAAACCGTGTTTGATTATAGTTCCAACTACATGTATCCATATAGGAGAAAACAGAGTGAAACCTAAAACATGAAAACGGTTACTGCAAGGGAACGGATTAACCTAGAAGAACGAAATTTGGTGAGCCAAGTGGGATTGGTGTACTTATCATTACCTGCGAGTATCATCAAGATTGAGTGAAAAAATGTTTGCTGAGATTTCAGCAAACTCGTAGTTTTTCGGAAGCTTGGCAACCCCCTTTGAATGAAACTGATTCTCGTCAGTCTCTGCTTGGGGCTACATCAATAGGACACAAACCATAGCGATAGAACTTGGAACTACATTATTGTGCCAAGTTTCAAAGAGCTAGCACAAACCGTGTTTGATTTAGATTTCCAACTACATGTATCCATATAGGAGAATACAGAGTGAAACCTAAACATGAAAACGGTTACTGCAAAGGAACGGTTTAACCTAGAAGAACGAAATTTGGTGAGCCAAGTGGGATTGGTGTACTGATCATTACCTGCCAGTATCATCAAGATTGGGTGAAAAAATGTTTGCTGAGATTTCAGGAAACTCGTAGTTTTTTTGGAAGCTTGGCAACCCCTTTCAATGAAAGTGATTCTCGTCAGTCTCTGCTTGGGGCTACTTGAATAGGACACAAACCATAGCGGTAGAACTTGGAACTACATTATTGTGCCTAGTTTAAAAGAGCTAGCACAAACCGTGTTTGATTTAGAGTTCCAACTACATGTATCCATATAGGAGAAAACAGAGTGAAACAGACATGAAAACGGTTGCTGCAAAGGAACGGTTTAACCTAGAAGAACGAAATTTGGTAGGCCAAGTCGGATTGGTGTTCTTATCATTACCTGCAAGTATCATCAAGATTGCGTGAAAAAATGTTTGCTGAGATTTCAGGAAACTCGTAGTTTTTTGGAAGCTTGGCAACCCCTTTCAATGAATGTGATTCTCGTCAGTCTCTGCTTGGGGCTACTTCCATAGGACACAAACCATAGCGATAGAACCTGGAACTACATTATTGTGCCAAGTTTCAAAGAGTTAGCACAAAACCGTGTTTGATTTAGAGTTCCAACTACATGTATCCATATAGGAGAAAACAGAGTGAAACCTAAACATGAAAACGGTTACTACAAAGGAACGGTTTAACCTAGAAGAACGAATTTGGTGAGCCAAGTGGGACTCCTGTACTGATCATTACCTGCATGTATCATCAAGATTGGGTGAAAAAATGTTTGCTGAGATTTCAGGAAACTCGTAGTTTTTTGGAAGCTTGGCAACAAATTCCAATGAATGTGATTCTCGTCAGTCTCGGCTTGGGGCTACTTCAATAGGACATAAACCATAGCGATAGAACTTGGAACTACATTATTTTGCCAAGTTTCAAAGAGCTAGCACAAACCGTGTTTTGATTATAGTTCCAACTACATGTATCCATATAGGAGAAAACAGAGTGAAACCTAAACATGAAAACGGTTACTGCAAGGGAACGGTTTAACCTAGAAGAACGAAATTTGGTGAGCCAAGTGGGATTGGTGTACTGATCATTACCTGCCAGTATCATCAAGATTGAGTGAAAAAATGTTTGCTGAGATTTCAGGAAACTCGTAGTTTTTCGGAAGCTTGGCAACCCCTTTGAATGAAACTGATTCTTGTCAGTCTCTGCTTGGGGCTACTTCAATAGGACACAAACCATAGCGATAGAACTTGGAACTACATTATTGTGCCAAGTTTCAATGAGCTAGCACAACCGTGTTTGATTTAGATTTCCAACTACATGTATCCATATAGGAGAAAAACAGAGTGAAACCTAAACATGTAAACGGTTACTGCAAAGGAACGGTTTAACCTAGAAGAACGAAATTTGGTGAGCCAAGTGGCATTGGTGTACTGATAATTACCTGCCAGTACCATCAAGATTGGGTGAAAAAATGTTTGCTGAGATATCAGGAAATTCGTAGTTTTTTGGAAGCTTGGCAACCCCTTTAAATTAATGTGATTCTCGTCAGTCTCTGCTTGGGCTACTTGAATTGGACACAAACCATAGCGATAGAACTTGGAACTACAATATTGTGCCAAGTTTCAAAGAGCTAGCACAAACCGTGTTTGATTTAGAGTTCCAACTACATGTATCCATATAGGAGAAAACAGAGTGAAACCTAAACATGAAAACGGTTACTGCAAGGGAACGGTTTAACCTAGAACAACGAATTTGGTGAGCCCAAGTGGACTGGTGTACTTATCATTACCTGCGAGTATCATCAAGATTGAGTGAAAAAATGTTTGCTGAGATTTCCAGGAAACTCGTAGTTTTTCGGAAGCTTGGCAACCCCTTTGAATGAAACTGATTCTTGTCAGTCTCTGCTTGGGGCTACTTCAATAGGATACAAACCATAGCGATAGAACTTGGAACTACATTATTGTGCCAAGTTTCAAAGAGCTAGCACAAACCGTGTTTGATTTAGATTTCCAACTACATGTATCCATATAGGAGAAAACAGAGTGAAACCTAAACATGAAAACGGTTACTGCAAAGGAACGGTTTAACCTAGAAGAACGAAATTTGGTGAGCCATGTGGGATTGGTGTACTTATCATTACCTGCCAGTATCATCAAGATTGGGTGAAAAAATGTTTGCTGAGATTTCAGGAAACTCGCAGTTTTTGGAAGCTTAGGAAACCCTTCCAATGAATGTGGTGCTCGTCAGTCTCTGCTTGGGGCTACTTCAATAGGACACAAACCATAGCGATAGAACTTGGAACTACACTATTGTGCCAAGTTTCAAAGAGCTAGCACAAACCGTGTTTGATTTAGAGTTCCAACTACATGTATCCATATAGGAGAAAACAGAGTGAAACCTAAACATGAAAACGGTTACTGAAAAGGAACGGTTTAACCTAGAAGAACGAAGTTTGGTGAGCCAAGTGGGACTGGTGTACTGATCATTACCTGCAAGTATCATCAAGATTGGGTGAAAAAATGTTTGCTGAGATTTCAGGAAACTCGTAGTTTATGGAAGCTTGGCAACCCCTTCCAATGAATGTAATTCTCGTAAGTCTCTGCTTGGGGCTACTTCAATAGGACACAAACCATAGCGATAGAACTTGGAACTACATTATTGTGCCAAGTTTAAAAGAGCTAGCACAAACCGTGTTTGATTTAGAGTTCCAACTACATGTATCCATATAGGAGAAAACAGAGTGAAACAGACATGAAAACGGTTGCTGCAAAGGAACGGTTTAACCTAGAAGAACGAAATTTGGTGAGCCAAGTCGGATTGGTGTTCTTATCATTACCTGCAAGTATCATCAAGGATTGCGTGGAAAAAATGTTTGCTGAGATTTCAGGAAACTCGTAATTTTTTGGAAGCTTGGCAACCCCTTTCAATGAATGTGATTCTCGTCAGTCTCTGCTTGGGGCTACTTCCATAGGACACAAACCATAGCGATAAAACTTGGAACTACATTATTTTGCCAAGTTTCAAAGAGCTAGCACAAACCGTGTTTGATTATAGTTCCAACTACATGTATCCATATAGGAGAAAACAGAGTGAAACCTAAACATGAAAACGGTTACTGCAAAGGAACGGTTTAACCTAGAAGAACGAAATTTGGTGAGCCAAGTGGGATTGGTGTACTGATCATTACCTGCCAGTATCATCAAGATTGGGTGAAAAAATGTTTGCTGAGATATCAGGAAATTCGTAGTTTTTTGGAAGCTTGGCAACCCCTTTAAATGAATGTGATTCTCGTCAGTCTCTGCTTTGGGCTACTTCAATAGGACACAAACCATAGCGATTGAACTTGTAACTATATTATTGTGCCAAGTTTCAAAGAGCTAGCACAAACCGTGTTTGATTATAGTTCCAACTACATGTATCCATATAGGAGAAAACAGAGTGAAACCTAAACATGAAAACGGTTACTGCAAGGGAACGGATTAACCTAGAAGAACGAAATTTGGTGAGCCAAGTGGGATTGGTGTACTTATCATTACCTGCGAGTATCATCAAGATTGAGTGAAAAAATGTTTGCTGAGATTTCAGCAAACTCGTAGTTTTTCGGAAGCTTGGCAACCCCTTTGAATGAAACTGATTCTCGTCAGTCTCTGCTTGGGGCTACATCAATAGGACACAAACCATAGCGATAGAACTTGGAACTACATTATTGTGCCAAGTTTCAAAGAGCTAGCACAAACCGTGTTTGATTTAGATTTCCAACTACATGTATCCATATAGGAGAATACAGAGTGAAACCTAAACATGAAAACGGTTACTGCAAAGGAACGGTTTAACCTAGAAGAACGAAATTTGGTGAGCCAAGTGGGATTGGTGTACTGATCATTACCTGCCAGTATCATCAAGATTGGGTGAAAAAATGTTTGCTGAGATTTCAGGAAACTCGTAGTTTTTTGGAAGCTTGGCAACCCCTTTCAATGAAAGTGATTCTCGTCAGTCTCTGCTTGGGGCTACTTGAATAGGACACAAACCATAGCGGTAGAACTTGGAACTACATTATTGTGCCTAGTTTAAAAGAGCTAGCACAAACCGTGTTTGATTTAGAGTTCCAACTACATGTATCCATATAGGAGAAAACAGAGTGAAACAGACATGAAAACGGTTGCTGCAAAGGAACGGTTTAACCTAGAAGAACGAAATTTGGTAGGCCAAGTCGGATTGGTGTTCTTATCATTACCTGCAAGTATCATCAAGATTGCGTGAAAAAATGTTTGCTGAGATTTCAGGAAACTCGTAGTTTTTTGGAAGCTTGGCAACCCCTTTCAATGAATGTGATTCTCGTCAGTCTCTGCTTGGGGCTACTTCCATAGGACACAAACCATAGCGATAGAACCTGGAACTACATTATTGTGCCAAGTTTCAAAGAGTTAGCACAAACCGTGTTTGATTTAGAGTTCCAACTACATGTATCCATATAGGAGAAAACAGAGTGAAACCTAAACATGAAAACGGTTACTACAAAGGAACGGTTTAACCTAGAAAAACGAAATTTGGTGAGCCAAGTGGGACTCCTGTACTGATCATTACCTGCATGTATCATCAAGATTGGGTGAAAAAAATGTTTGCTGAGATTTCAGGAAACTCGTAGTTTTTTGGAAGCTTGGCAACAAATTCCAATGAATGTGATTCTCGTCAGTCTCGGCTTGGGGCTACTTCAATAGGACATAAACCATAGCGATAGAACTTGGAACTACATTATTTTGCCAAGTTTCAAAGAGCTAGCACAAACCGTGTTTGATTATAGTTCCAACTACATGTATCCATATAGGAGAAAACAGAGTGAAACCTAAACATGAAAACGGTTACTGCAAGGGAACGGTTTAACCTAGAAGAACGAAATTTGGTGAGCCAAGTGGGATTGGTGTGCTGATCATTACCTGCCAGTATCATCAAGATTGAGTGAAAAAATGTTTGCTGAGATTTCAGGAAACTCGTAGTTTTTCGGAAGCTTGGCAACCCCTTTGAATGAAACTGATTCTTGTCAGTCTCTGCTTGGGGCTACTTCAATAGGACACAAACCATAGCGATAGAACTTGGAACTACATTATTGTGCCAAGTTTCAATGAGCTAGCACAAACCGTGTTTGATTTAGATTTCCAACTACATGTATCCATATAGGAGAAAACAGAGTGAAACCTAAACATGTAAACGGTTACTGCAAAGGAACGGTTTAACCTAGAAGAACGAAATTTGGTGAGCCAAGTGGCATTGGTGTACTGATAATTACCTGCCAGTACCATCAAGATTGGGTGAAAAAATGTTTGCTGAGATATCAGGAAATTCGTAGTTTTTTGGAAGCTTGGCAACCCCTTTAAATTAATGTGATTCTCGTCAGTCTCTGCTTGGGGCTACTTGAATTGGACACAAACCATAGCGATAGAACTTGGAACTACAATATTGTGCCAAGTTTCAAAGAGCTAGCACAAACCGTGTTTGATTTAGAGTTCCAACTACATGTATCCATATAGGAGAAAACAGAGTGAAACCTAAACATGAAAACGGTTACTGCAAGGGAACGGTTTAACCTAGAACAACGAAATTTGGTGAGCCAAGTGGGACTGGTGTACTTATCATTACCTGCGAGTATCATCAAGATTGAGTGAAAAAATGTTTGCTGAGATTTCAGGAAACTCGTAGTTTTTCGGAAGCTTGGCAACCCCTTTGAATGAAACTGATTCTTGTCAGTCTCTGCTTGGGGCTACTTCAATAGGATACAAACCATAGCGATAGAACTTGGAACTACATTATTGTGCCAAGTTTCAAAGAGCTAGCACAAACCGTGTTTGATTTAGATTTCCAACTACATGTATCCATATAGGAGAAAACAGAGTGAAACCTAAACATGAAAACGGTTACTGCAAAGGAACGGTTTAACCTAGAAGAACGAAATTTGGTGAGCCATGTGGGATTGGTGTACTTATCATTACCTGCCAGTATCATCAAGATTGGGTGAAAAAATGTTTGCTGAGATTTCAGGAAACTCGCAGTTTTTTGGAAGCTTAGGAAACCCTTCCAATGAATGTGGTGCTCGTCAGTCTCTGCTTGGGGCTACTTCAATAGGACACAAACCATAGCGATAGAACTTGGAACTACACTATTGTGCCAAGTTTCAAAGAGCTAGCACAAACCGTGTTTGATTTAGAGTTCCAACTACATGTATCCATATAGGAGAAAACAGAGTGAAACCTAAACATGAAAACGGTTACTGAAAAGGAACGGTTTAACCTAGAAGAACGAAGTTTGGTGAGCCAAGTGGGACTGGTGTACTGATCATTACCTGCAAGTATCATCAAGATTGGGTGAAAAAATGTTTGCTGAGATTTCAGGAAACTCGTAGTTTTATGGAAGCTTGGCAACCCCTTCCAATGAATGTAATTCTCGTAAGTCTCTGCTTGGGGCTACTTCAATAGGACACAAACCATAGCGATAGAACTTGGAACTACATTATTGTGCCAAGTTTCAAAGAGCTAGCACAAACCGTGTTTGATTTAGAGTTCCAACTACATGTATCCATATAGGAGAAAACAGAGTGAAATCTAAACATGAAAACGGTTACTGCAATGAACGGTTTAACCTAGAAGAACGAAATTTGGTGAGCCAAGTGGGATTGGTGTACTGATCATTACCTGCCAGTATCATCAAGATTGGGTGAAAAAATGTTTGCTGAGATTTCAGGAAACTCGTAGTTTTTTGGAAGCTTGGCAACCCCTTTGAATGAAAGTGATTCTCGTCAGTCTCTGCTTGGGGCTACTTCAATAGGACAAAAACCATAGCGATAGAACTTGGAACTACATTATTGTGCATAGTTTCAAAGAGCTAGCACAAACCGTGTTTGATTTAGAGTTCCAAATACATGTATCCATATAGGAGAAAACAGAGTGAAACCTAAACATGAAAACGGTTACTGCAAAGGAACGGTTTAACCTGGAAGAACGAAATTTGGTGAGCCAAGTGGGACTGGTGTACTGATCATTACCTGCAAGTATCATCAAGATTCGGTGAAAAAATGTTTGCTGAGATTTCAGGAAACTCGTAGATTTTCGGATGCTTGGCAACCCCTTTGAATGAAAGTGATTCTCGTCAGTCTCTCCTTGGGGCTACTTGAATAGGACACAAACCATAGCGATAGAACTTGGAACTACATTATTGTGCCAAGTTTCAAAGAGCTAGCACAAACCGTGTTTGATTTAGAGTTCCAACTACATGTATCCATATAGGAGAAAACAGAGTGAAACAGACATGAAAACGGTTGCTGCAAAGGAACGGTTTAACCTAGAAGAACGAAATTTGGTGAGCCAAGTCGGATTGGTGTACTTATCATTACCTGCAAGTATCATCAAGATTGCGTGAAAAAATGTTTGCTGAGATTTCTGGAAACTCGTTGTTTTTTGGAAGCTTGGCACCCCTTTCAATGAATGAGATTCTCGTCAGTCTCTGCTTGGGGCTACATCCATAGGACACAAACCATAGCGATAGAACCTGGAACTACATTATTGTGCCAAGTTTCAAAGAGCTAGCACAAACCGTGTTTGATTTAGAGTTCCAACTACATGTATCCATATAGGAGAAAACAGAGTGAAACCTAAACATGAAAACGGTTACTGCAAAGGAACGGTTTAACCTAGAAGAACGAAATTTGGTGAGCCAAGTGGGACTCCTGTACTGATCATTACCTGCATGTATTGGGTGAAAAAATGCAAGATTGGGTGAAAAAATGTTTGCTGAGATTTCAGGAAACTCGTAGTTTTTTGGAAGCTTGGCAAACCCTTCCAATGAATGTGATTCTCGTCAGTCTCGGCTTGGGGCTACTTCAATAGGACACAAACCATAGCGATAGAACTTGGAACTACATTATTGTGCCAAGTTTCAAAGAGCTAGCACAAACCGTGTTTGGTTTAGAGTTCCAAATACATGTATCCATATAGGAGAAAACAGAGTGAAACCTAAACATGAAAACGGATACTGCAAGGGAACGGTTTAACCTAGAAGAACGAAATTTGGTGAGCCAAGTGGGATTGGTGTACTGATCATTACCTGCCAGTATCATCAAGATTGGGTGAAAAAATGTTTGCTGAGATTTCAGGAAACTCGTAGTATTTTGGAAGCTTGGCAAACCCTTTCAATGAAAGTGATTCTCGTCACTCTCGGCTTGGGGCTACTTGAATAGGACACAAACCATAGCGATAGAACTTGGAACTACATTATTGTGCCAAGTTTCAAAGAGCTAGCACAAACCGTGTTTGATTATAGTTCCAACTACATGTATCCATATAGGAGAAAACAGAGTGAAACCTAAACATGAAAACGGTTACTGCAAGGGAACGGATTAACCTAGAAGAACGAAATTTGGTGAGCCAAGTGGGATTGGTGTACTTATCATTACCTGCGAGTATCATCAAGATTGAGTGAAAAAATGTTTGCTGAGATTTCAGGAAACTCGTAGTTTTTCGGAAGCTTGGCAACCCCTTTGAATGAAACTGATTCTTGTCAGTCTCTGCTTGGGGCTAATTCAATAGGACAACAACCATAGCGATAGAACTTGGAACTACATTATTGTGCCAAGTTTCAAAGAGCTAGCACAAACCGTGTTTGATTTAGATTTCCAACTACATGTATCCATATAGGAGAATACAGAGTGAAACCTAAACATGAAAACGGTTACTGCAAAGGAACGGTTTAACCTAGAAGAACGAAATTTGGTGAGCCAAGTGGGATTGGTGTACTGATCATTACCTGCCAGTATCATCAAGATTGGGTGAAAAAATGTTTGCTGAGATTTCAGGAAACTCGTAGTTTTTTGGAAGCTTGGCAACCCCTTTAATGAAAGTGATTCTCATCAGTCTCTGCTTGGGGCTACTTGAATAGGACACAAACCATAGCGGTAGAACTTGGAACTACATTATTGTGCCTAGTTTAAAAGAGCTAGCACAAACCGTGTTTGATTTAGAGTTCCAACTACATGTATCCATATAGGAGAAAACAGAGTGAAACAGACATGAAAACGGTTGCTGCAAAGGAACGGTTTAACCTAGAAGAACGAAATTTGGTGAGCCAAGTCGGATTGGTGTTCTTATCATTACCTGCAAGTATCATCAAGATTGCGTGAAAAAATGTTTGCTGAGATTTCAGGAAACTCGTAGTTTTTTGGAAGCTTGGCAACCCCTTTCAATGAATGTGATTCTCGTCAGTCTCTGCTTGGGGCTACTTCCATAGGACACAAACCATAGCGATAGAACCTGGAACTACATTATTGTGCCAAGTTTCAAAGAGTTAGCACAAACCGTGTTTGATTTAGAGTTCCAACTACAAGTATCCATATAGGAGAAAACAGAGTGAAACCTAAACATGAAAACGGTTACTACAAAGGAACGGTTTAACCTAGAAGAACGAAATTTGGTGAGCCAAGTGGGACTCCTGTACTGATCATTACCTGCATGTATCATCAAGATTGGGTGAAAAAATGTTTGCTGAGATTTCAGGACACTCGTAGTTTTTTGGAAGCTTGGCAACCCATTCCAATGAATGTGATTCTCGTCAGTCTCGGCTTGGGGCTACTTCAATAGGACATAAACCATAGCGATAGAACTTGGAACTACATTATTTTGCCAAGTTTCAAAGAGCTAGCACAAACCATGTTTGATTATAGTTCCAACTACATGTATCCATATAGGAGAAAACAGAGTGAAACCTAAACATGAAAACGGTTACTGCAAAGGAACGGTTTAACCTAGAAGAACGAAATTTGGTGAGCCAAGTGGGATTGGTGTACTGATCATTACCTGCCAGTATCATCAAGATTGGGTGAAAAAATGTTTGCTGAGATATCAGGAAATTCGTAGTTTTTTGGAAGCTTGGCAACCCCTTTAAATGAATGTGATTCTCGTCAGTCTCTGCTTTGGGCTACTTCAATAGGACACAAACCATAGCGATTGAACTTGTAACTATATTATTGTGCCAAGTTTCAAAGAGCTAGCACAAACCGTGTTTGATTATAGTTCCAACTACATGTATCCATATAGGAGAAAACAGAGTGAAACCTAAACATGAAAACGGTTACTGCAAGGGAACGGATTAACCTAGAAGAACGAAATTTGGTGAGCCAAGTGGGATTGGTGTACTTATCATTACCTGCGAGTATCATCAAGATTGAGTGAAAAAATGTTTGCTGAGATTTCAGCAAACTCGTAGTTTTTCGGAAGCTTGGCAACCCCTTTGAATGAAACTGATTCTCGTCAGTCTCTGCTTGGGGCTACATCAATAGGACACAAACCATAGCGATAGAACTTGGAACTACATTATTGTGCCAAGTTTCAAAGAGCTAGCACAAACCGTGTTTGATTTAGATTTCCAACTACATGTATCCATATAGGAGAATACAGAGTGAAACCTAAACATGAAAACGGTTACTGCAAAGGAACGGTTTAACCTAGAAGAACGAAATTTGGTGAGCCAAGTGGGATTGGTGTACTGATCATTACCTGCCAGTATCATCAAGATTGGGTGAAAAAATGTTTGCTGAGATTTCAGGAAACTCGTAGTTTTTTGGAAGCTTGGCAACCCCTTTCAATGAAAGTGATTCTCGTCAGTCTCTGCTTGGGGCTACTTGAATAGGACACAAACCATAGCGGTAGAACTTGGAACTACATTATTGTGCCTAGTTTAAAAGAGCTAGCACAAACCGTGTTTGATTTAGAGTTCCAACTACATGTATCCATATAGGAGAAAACAGAGTGAAACAGACATGAAAACGGTTGCTGCAAAGGAACGGTTTAACCTAGAAGAACGAAATTTGGTAGGCCAAGTCGGATTGGTGTTCTTATCATTACCTGCAAGTATCATCAAGATTGCGTGAAAAAATGTTTGCTGAGATTTCAGGAAACTCGTAGTTTTTTGGAAGCTTGGCAACCCCTTTCAATGAATGTGATTCTCGTCAGTCTCTGCTTGGGGCTACTTCCATAGGACACAAACCATAGCGATAGAACCTGGAACTACATTATTGTGCCAAGTTTCAAAGAGTTAGCACAAACCGTGTTTGATTTAGAGTTCCAACTACATGTATCCATATAGGAGAAAACAGAGTGAAACCTAAACATGAAAACGGTTACTACAAAGGAACGGTTTAACCTAGAAGAACGAAATTTGGTGAGCCAAGTGGGACTCCTGTACTGATCATTACCTGCATGTATCATCAAGATTGGGTGAAAAAAATGTTTGCTGAGATTTCAGGAAACTCGTAGTTTTTTGGAAGCTTGGCAACAAATTCCAATGAATGTGATTCTCGTCAGTCTCGGCTTGGGGCTACTTCAATAGGACATAAACCATAGCGATAGAACTTGGAACTACATTATTTTGCCAAGTTTCAAAGAGCTAGCACAAACCGTGTTTGATTATAGTTCCAACTACATGTATCCATATAGGAGAAAACAGAGTGAAACCTAAACATGAAAACGGTTACTGCAAAGGAACGGTTTAACCTGGAAGAACGAAATTTGGTGAGCCAAGTGGGACTGGTGTACTGATCATTACCTGCAAGTATCATCAAGATTCGGTGAAAAAATGTTTGCTGAGATTTCAGGAAACTCGTAGATTTTCGGATGCTTGGCAACCCCTTTGAATGAAAGTGATTCTCGTCAGTCTCTCCTTGGGGCTACTTGAATAGGACACAAACCATAGCGATAGAACTTGGAACTACATTATTGTGCCAAGTTTCAAAGAGCTAGCACAAACCGTGTTTGATTTAGAGTTCCAACTACATGTATCCATATAGGAGAAAACAGAGTGAAACAGACATGAAAACGGTTGCTGCAAAGGAACGGTTTAACCTAGAAGAACGAAATTTGGTGAGCCAAGTCGGATTGGTGTACTTATCATTACCTGCAAGTATCATCAAGATTGCGTGAAAAAATGTTTGCTGAGATTTCTGGAAACTCGTTGTTTTTTGGAAGCTTGGCAACCCCTTTCAATGAATGAGATTCTCGTCAGTCTCTGCTTGGGGCTACATCCATAGGACACAAACCATAGCGATAGAACCTGGAACTACATTATTGTGCCAAGTTTCAAAGAGCTAGCACAAACCGTGTTTGATTTAGAGTTCCAACTACATGTATCCATATAGGAGAAAACAGAGTGAAACCTAAACATGAAAACGGTTACTGCAAAGGAACGGTTTAACCTAGAAGAACGAAATTTGGTGAGCCAAGTGGGACTCCTGTACTGATCATTACCTGCATGTATTGGGTGAAAAAATGCAAGATTGGGTGAAAAAATGTTTGCTGAGATTTCAGGAAACTCGTAGTTTTTTGGAAGCTTGGCAAACCCTTCCAATGAATGTGATTCTCGTCAGTCTCGGCTTGGGGCTACTTCAATAGGACACAAACCATAGCGATAGAACTTGGAACTACATTATTGTGCCAAGTTTCAAAGAGCTAGCACAAACCGTGTTTGGTTTAGAGTTCCAAATACATGTATCCATATAGGAGAAAACAGAGTGAAACCTAAACATGAAAACGGATACTGCAAGGGAACGGTTTAACCTAGAAGAACGAAATTTGGTGAGCCAAGTGGGATTGGTGTACTGATCATTACCTGCCAGTATCATCAAGATTGGGTGAAAAAATGTTTGCTGAGATTTCAGGAAACTCGTAGTATTTTGGAAGCTTGGCAAACCCTTTCAATGAAAGTGATTCTCGTCACTCTCGGCTTGGGGCTACTTGAATAGGACACAAACCATAGCGATAGAACTTGGAACTACATTATTGTGCCAAGTTTCAAAGAGCTAGCACAAACCGTGTTTGATTATAGTTCCAACTACATGTATCCATATAGGAGAAAACAGAGTGAAACCTAAACATGAAAACGGTTACTGCAAGGGAACGGATTAACCTAGAAGAACGAAATTTGGTGAGCCAAGTGGGATTGGTGTACTTATCATTACCTGCGAGTATCATCAAGATTGAGTGAAAAAATGTTTGCTGAGATTTCAGGAAACTCGTAGTTTTTCGGAAGCTTGGCAACCCCTTTGAATGAAACTGATTCTTGTCAGTCTCTGCTTGGGGCTAATTCAATAGGACAACAACCATAGCGATAGAACTTGGAACTACATTATTGTGCCAAGTTTCAAAGAGCTAGCACAAACCGTGTTTGATTTAGATTTCCAACTACATGTATCCATATAGGAGAAAACAGAGTGAAACCTAAACATGAAAACGGTTACTGCAAAGGAACGGTTTAACCTAGAAGAACGAAATTTGGTGAGCCAAGTGGGATTGGTGTACTGATCATTACCTGCCAGTATCATCAAGATTGGGTGAAAAAATGTTTGCTGAGATTTCAGGAAACTCGTAGTTTTTTGGAAGCTTGGCAACCCCTTTAATGAAAGTGATTCTCATCAGTCTCTGCTTGGGGCTACTTGAATAGGACACAAACCATAGCGGTAGAACTTGGAACTACATTATTGTGCCTAGTTTAAAAGAGCTAGCACAAACCGTGTTTGATTTAGAGTTCCAACTACATGTATCCATATAGGAGAAAACAGAGTGAAACAGACATGAAAACGGTTGCTGCAAAGGAACGGTTTAACCTAGAAGAACGAAATTTGGTGAGCCAAGTTGGATTGGTGTTCTTATCATTACCTGCAAGTATCATCAAGATTGCGTGAAAAAATGTTTGCTGAGATTTCAGGAAACTCGTAGTTTTTTGGAAGCTTGGCAACCCCTTTCAATGAATGTGATTCTCGTCAGTCTCTGCTTGGGGCTACTTCCATAGGACACAAACCATAGCGATAGAACCTGGAACTACATTATTGTGCCAAGTTTCAAAGAGTTAGCACAAACCGTGTTTGATTTAGAGTTCCAACTACAAGTATCCATATAGGAGAAAACAGAGTGAAACCTAAACATGAAAACGGTTACTACAAAGGAACGGTTTAACCTAGAAGAACGAAATTTGGTGAGCCAAGTGGGACTCCTGTACTGATCATTACCTGCATGTATCATCAAGATTGGGTGAAAAAATGTTTGCTGAGATTTCAGGACACTCGTAGTTTTTTGGAAGCTTGGCAACCCATTCCAATGAATGTGATTCTCGTCAGTCTCGGCTTGGGGCTACTTCAATAGGACATAAACCATAGCGATAGAACTTGGAACTACATTATTTTGCCAAGTTTCAAAGAGCTAGCACAAACCATGTTTGATTATAGTTCCAACTACATGTATCCATATAGGAGAAAACAGAGTGAAACCTAAACATGAAAACGGTTACTGCAAAGGAACGGTTTAACCTAGAAGAACGAAATTTGGTGAGCCAAGTGGGATTGGTGTACTGATCATTACCTGCCAGTATCATCAAGATTGGGTGAAAAAATGTTTGCTGAGATATCAGGAAATTCGTAGTTTTTTGGAAGCTTGGCAACCCCTTTAAATGAATGTGATTCTCGTCAGTCTCTGCTTTGGGCTACTTCAATAGGACACAAACCATAGCGATTGAACTTGTAACTATATTATTGTGCCAAGTTTCAAAGAGCTAGCACAAACCGTGTTTGATTATAGTTCCAACTACATGTATCCATATAGGAGAAAACAGAGTGAAACCTAAACATGAAAACGGTTACTGCAAGGGAACGGATTAACCTAGAAGAACGAAATTTGGTGAGCCAAGTGGGATTGGTGTACTTATCATTACCTGCGAGTATCATCAAGATTGAGTGAAAAAATGTTTGCTGAGATTTCAGCAAACTCGTAGTTTTTCGGAAGCTTGGCAACCCCTTTGAATGAAACTGATTCTCGTCAGTCTCTGCTTGGGGCTACATCAATAGGACACAAACCATAGCGATAGAACTTGGAACTACATTATTGTGCCAAGTTTCAAAGAGCTAGCACAAACCGTGTTTGATTTAGATTTCCAACTACATGTATCCATATAGGAGAATACAGAGTGAAACCTAAACATGAAAACGGTTACTGCAAAGGAACGGTTTAACCTAGAAGAACGAAATTTGGTGAGCCAAGTGGGATTGGTGTACTGATCATTACCTGCCAGTATCATCAAGATTGGGTGAAAAAATGTTTGCTGAGATTTCAGGAAACTCGTAGTTTTTGGAAGCTTGGCAACCCCTTTCAATGAAAGTGATTCTCGTCAGTCTCTGCTTGGGGCTACTTGAATAGGACACAAACCATAGCGGTAGAACTTGGAACTACATTATTGTGCCTAGTTTAAAAGAGCTAGCACAAACCGTGTTTGATTTAGAGTTCCAACTACATGTATCCATATAGGAGAAAACAGAGTGAAACAGACATGAAAACGGTTGCTGCAAAGGAACGGTTTAACCTAGAAGAACGAAATTTGGTAGGCCAAGTCGGATTGGTGTTCTTATCATTACCTGCAAGTATCATCAAGATTGCGTGAAAAAATGTTTGCTGAGATTTCAGGAAACTCGTAGTTTTTTGGAAGCTTGGCAACCCCTTTCAATGAATGTGATTCTCGTCAGTCTCTGCTTGGGGCTACTTCCATAGGACACAAACCATAGCGATAGAACCTGGAACTACATTATTGTGCCAAGTTTCAAAGAGTTAGCACAAACCGTGTTTGATTTAGAGTTCCAACTACATGTATCCATATAGGAGAAAACAGAGTGAAACCTAAACATGAAAACGGTTACTACAAAGGAACGGTTTAACCTAGAAGAACGAAATTTGGTGAGCCAAGTGGGACTCCTGTACTGATCATTACCTGCATGTATCATCAAGATTGGGTGAAAAAAATGTTTGCTGAGATTTCAGGAAACTCGTAGTTTTTTGGAAGCTTGGCAACAAATTCCAATGAATGTGATTCTCGTCAGTCTCGGCTTGGGGCTACTTCAATAGGACATAAACCATAGCGATAGAACTTGGAACTACATTATTTTGCCAAGTTTCAAAGAGCTAGCACAAACCGTGTTTGATTATAGTTCCAACTACATGTATCCATATAGGAGAAAACAGAGTGAAACCTAAACATGAAAACGGTTACTGCAAGGGAACGGTTTAACCTAGAAGAACGAAATTTGGTGAGCCAAGTGGGATTGGTGTACTGATCATTACCTGCCAGTATCATCAAGATTGAGTGAAAAAATGTTTGCTGAGATTTCAGGAAACTCGTAGTTTTTCGGAAGCTTGGCAACCCCTTTGAATGAAACTGATTCTTGTCAGTCTCTGCTTGGGGCTACTTCAATAGGACACAAACCATAGCGATAGAACTTGGAACTACATTATTGTGCCAAGTTTCAATGAGCTAGCACAAACCGTGTTTGATTTAGATTTCCAACTACATGTATCCATATAGGAGAAAACAGAGTGAAACCTAAACATGTAAACGGTTACTGCAAAGGAACGGTTTAACCTAGAAGAACGAAATTTGGTGAGCCAAGTGGCATTGGTGTACTGATAATTACCTGCCAGTACCATCAAGATTGGGTGAAAAAATGTTTGCTGAGATATCAGGAAATTCGTAGTTTTTTGGAAGCTTGGCAACCCCTTTAAATTAATGTGATTCTCGTCAGTCTCTGCTTGGGGCTACTTGAATTGGACACAAACCATAGCGATAGAACTTGGAACTACAATATTGTGCCAAGTTTCAAAGAGCTAGCACAAACCGTGTTTGATTTAGAGTTCCAACTACATGTATCCATATAGGAGAAAACAGAGTGAAACCTAAACATGAAAACGGTTACTGCAAGGGAACGGTTTAACCTAGAACAACGAAATTTGGTGAGCCAAGTGGGACTGGTGTACTTATCATTACCTGCGAGTATCATCAAGATTGAGTGAAAAAATGTTTGCTGAGATTTCAGGAAACTCGTAGTTTTTCGGAAGCTTGGCAACCCCTTTGAATGAAACTGATTCTTGTCAGTCTCTGCTTGGGGCTACTTCAATAGGATACAAACCATAGCGATAGAACTTGGAACTACATTATTGTGCCAAGTTTCAAAGAGCTAGCACAAACCGTGTTTGATTTAGATTTCCAACTACATGTATCCATATAGGAGAAAACAGAGTGAAACCTAAACATGAAAACGGTTACTGCAAAGGAACGGTTTAACCTAGAAGAACGAAATTTGGTGAGCCATGTGGGATTGGTGTACTTATCATTACCTGCCAGTATCATCAAGATTGGGTGAAAAAATGTTTGCTGAGATTTCAGGAAACTCGCAGTTTTTTGGAAGCTTAGGAAACCCTTCCAATGAATGTGGTGCTCGTCAGTCTCTGCTTGGGGCTACTTCAATAGGACACAAACCATAGCGATAGAACTTGGAACTACACTATTGTGCCAAGTTTCAAAGAGCTAGCACAAACCGTGTTTGATTTAGAGTTCCAACTACATGTATCCATATAGGAGAAAACAGAGTGAAACCTAAACATGAAAACGGTTACTGAAAAGGAACGGTTTAACCTAGAAGAACGAAGTTTGGTGAGCCAAGTGGGACTGGTGTACTGATCATTACCTGCAAGTATCATCAAGATTGGGTGAAAAAATGTTTGCTGAGATTTCAGGAAACTCGTAGTTTTATGGAAGCTTGGCAACCCCTTCCAATGAATGTAATTCTCGTAAGTCTCTGCTTGGGGCTACTTCAATAGGACACAAACCATAGCGATAGAACTTGGAACTACATTATTGTGCCAAGTTTAAAAGAGCTAGCACAAACCGTGTTTGATTTAGAGTTCCAACTACATGTATCCATATAGGAGAAAACAGAGTGAAACAGACATGAAAACGGTTGCTGCAAAGGAACGGTTTAACCTAGAAGAACGAAATTTGGTGAGCCAAGTCGGATTGGTGTTCTTATCATTACCTGCAAGTATCATCAAGATTGCGTGAAAAAATGTTTGCTGAGATTTCAGGAAACTCGTAATTTTTTGGAAGCTTGGCAACCCCTTTCAATGAATGTGATTCTCGTCAGTCTCTGCTTGGGGCTACTTCCATAGGACACAAACCATAGCGATAAAACTTGGAACTACATTATTTTGCCAAGTTTCAAAGAGCTAGCACAAACCGTGTTTGATTATAGTTCCAACTACATGTATCCATATAGGAGAAAACAGAGTGAAACCTAAACATGAAAACGGTTACTGCAAAGGAACGGTTTAACCTAGAAGAACGAAATTTGGTGAGCCAAGTGGGATTGGTGTACTGATCATTACCTGCCAGTATCATCAAGATTGGGTGAAAAAATGTTTGCTGAGATATCAGGAAATTCGTAGTTTTTTGGAAGCTTGGCAACCCCTTTAAATGAATGTGATTCTCGTCAGTCTCTGCTTTGGGCTACTTCAATAGGACACAAACCATAGCGATTGAACTTGTAACTATATTATTGTGCCAAGTTTCAAAGAGCTAGCACAAACCGTGTTTGATTATAGTTCCAACTACATGTATCCATATAGGAGAAAACAGAGTGAAACCTAAACATGAAAACGGTTACTGCAAGGGAACGGATTAACCTAGAAGAACGAAATTTGGTGAGCCAAGTGGGATTGGTGTACTTATCATTACCTGCGAGTATCATCAAGATTGAGTGAAAAAATGTTTGCTGAGATTTCAGCAAACTCGTAGTTTTTCGGAAGCTTGGCAACCCCTTTGAATGAAACTGATTCTCGTCAGTCTCTGCTTGGGGCTACATCAATAGGACACAAACCATAGCGATAGAACTTGGAACTACATTATTGTGCCAAGTTTCAAAGAGCTAGCACAAACCGTGTTTGATTTAGATTTCCAACTACATGTATCCATATAGGAGAATACAGAGTGAAACCTAAACATGAAAACGGTTACTGCAAAGGAACGGTTTAACCTAGAAGAACGAAATTTGGTGAGCCAAGTGGGATTGGTGTACTGATCATTACCTGCCAGTATCATCAAGATTGGGTGAAAAAATGTTTGCTGAGATTTCAGGAAACTCGTAGTTTTTTGGAAGCTTGGCAACCCTTTCAATGAAAGTGATTCTCGTCAGTCTCTGCTTGGGGCTACTTGAATAGGACACAAACCATAGCGGTAGAACTTGGAACTACATTATTGTGCCTAGTTTAAAAGAGCTAGCACAAACCGTGTTTGATTTAGAGTTCCAACTACATGTATCCATATAGGAGAAAACAGAGTGAAACAGACATGAAAACGGTTGCTGCAAAGGAACGGTTTAACCTAGAAGAACGAAATTTGGTAGGCCAAGTCGGATTGGTGTTCTTATCATTACCTGCAAGTATCATCAAGATTGCGTGAAAAAATGTTTGCTGAGATTTCAGGAAACTCGTAGTTTTTTGGAAGCTTGGCAACCCCTTCCAATGAATGTGATTCTCGTCAGTCTCTGCTTGGGGCTACTTCCATAGGACACAAACCATAGCGATAGAACCTGGAACTACATTATTGTGCCAAGTTTCAAAGAGTTAGCACAAACCGTGTTTGATTTAGAGTTCCAACTACATGTATCCATATAGGAGAAAACAGAGTGAAACCTAAACATGAAAACGGTTACTACAAAGGAACGGTTTAACCTAGAAGAACGAAATTTGGTGAGCCAAGTGGGACTCCTGTACTGATCATTACCTGCATGTATCATCAAGATTGGGTGAAAAAAATGTTTGCTGAGATTTCAGGAAACTCGTAGTTTTTTGGAAGCTTGGCAACAAATTCCAATGAATGTGATTCTCGTCAGTCTCGGCTTGGGGCTACTTCAATAGGACATAAACCATAGCGATAGAACTTGGAACTACATTATTTTGCCAAGTTTCAAAGAGCTAGCACAAACCGTGTTTGATTATAGTTCCAACTACATGTATCCATATAGGAGAAAACAGAGTGAAACCTAAACATGAAAACGGTTACTGCAAGGGAACGGTTTAACCTAGAAGAACGAAATTTGGTGAGCCAAGTGGGATTGGTGTGCTGATCATTACCTGCCAGTATCATCAAGATTGAGTGAAAAAATGTTTGCTGAGATTTCAGGAAACTCGTAGTTTTTCGGAAGCTTGGCAACCCCTTTGAATGAAACTGATTCTTGTCAGTCTCTGCTTGGGGCTACTTCAATAGGACACAAACCATAGCGATAGAACTTGGAACTACATTATTGTGCCAAGTTTCAATGAGCTAGCACAAACCGTGTTTGATTTAGATTTCCAACTACATGTATCCATATAGGAGAAAACAGAGTGAAACCTAAACATGTAAACGGTTACTGCATAGGAACGGTTTAACCTAGAAGAACGAAATTTGGTGAGCCAAGTGGCATTGGTGTACTGATAATTACCTGCCAGTACCATCAAGATTGGGTGAAAAAATGTTTGCTGAGATATCAGGAAATTCGTAGTTTTTTGGAAGCTTGGCAACCCCTTTAAATTAATGTGATTCTCGTCAGTCTCTGCTTGGGGCTACTTGAATTGGACACAAACCATAGCGATAGAACTTGGAACTACAATATTGTGCCAAGTTTCAAAGAGCTAGCACAAACCGTGTTTGATTTAGAGTTCCAACTACATGTATCCATATAGGAGAAAACAGAGTGAAACCTAAACATGAAAACGGTTACTGCAAGGGAACGGTTTAACCTAGAACAACGAAATTTGGTGAGCCAAGTGGGACTGGTGTACTTATCATTACCTGCGAGTATCATCAAGATTGAGTGAAAAAATGTTTGCTGAGATTTCAGGAAACTCGTAGTTTTTCGGAAGCTTGGCAACCCCTTTGAATGAAACTGATTCTTGTCAGTCTCTGCTTGGGGCTACTTCAATAGGATACAAACCATAGCGATAGAACTTGGAACTACATTATTGTGCCAAGTTTCAAAGAGCTAGCACAAACCGTGTTTGATTTAGATTTCCAACTACATGTATCCATATAGGAGAAAACAGAGTGAAACCTAAACATGAAAACGGTTACTGCAAAGGAACGGTTTAACCTAGAAGAACGAAATTTGGTGAGCCATGTGGGATTGGTGTACTTATCATTACCTGCCAGTATCATCAAGATTGGGTGAAAAAATGTTTGCTGAGATTTCAGGAAACTCGCAGTTTTTTGGAAGCTTAGGAAACCCTTCCAATGAATGTGGTGCTCGTCAGTCTCTGCTTGGGGCTACTTCAATAGGACACAAACCATAGCGATAGAACTTGGAACTACACTATTGTGCCAAGTTTCAAAGAGCTAGCACAAACCGTGTTTGATTTAGAGTTCCAACTACATGTATCCATATAGGAGAAAACAGAGTGAAACCTAAACATGAAAACGGTTACTGAAAAGGAACGGTTTAACCTAGAAGAACGAAGTTTGGTGAGCCAAGTGGGACTGGTGTACTGATCATTACCTGCAAGTATCATCAAGATTGGGTGAAAAAATGTTTGCTGAGATTTCAGGAAACTCGTAGTTTTATGGAAGCTTGGCAACCCCTTCCAATGAATGTAATTCTCGTAAGTCTCTGCTTGGGGCTACTTCAATAGGACACAAACCATAGCGATAGAACTTGGAACTACATTATTGTGCCAAGTTTCAAAGAGCTAGCACAAACCGTGTTTGATTTAGAGTTCCAACTACATGTATCCATATAGGAGAAAACAGAGTGAAATCTAAACATGAAAACGGTTACTGCAATGAACGGTTTAACCTAGAAGAACGAAATTTGGTGAGCCAAGTGGGATTGGTGTACTGATCATTACCTGCCAGTATCATCAAGATTGGGTGAAAAAATGTTTGCTGAGATTTCAGGAAACTCGTAGTTTTTTGGAAGCTTGGCAACCCCTTTGAATGAAAGTGATTCTCGTCAGTCTCTGCTTGGGGCTACTTCAATAGGACAAAAACCATAGCGATAGAACTTGGAACTACATTATTGTGCATAGTTTCAAAGAGCTAGCACAAACCGTGTTTGATTTAGAGTTCCAAATACATGTATCCATATAGGGAGAAAACAGAGTGAAACCTAAACATGAAAACGGTTACTGCAAAGGAACGGTTTAACCTGGAAGAACGAAATTTGGTGAGCCAAGTGGGACTGGTGTACTGATCATTACCTGCAAGTATCATCAAGATTCGGTGAAAAAATGTTTGCTGAGATTTCAGGAAACTCGTAGATTTTCGGATGCTTGGCAACCCCTTTGAATGAAAGTGATTCTCGTCAGTCTCTCCTTGGGGCTACTTGAATAGGACACAAACCATAGCGATAGAACTTGGAACTACATTATTGTGCCAAGTTTCAAAGAGCTAGCACAAACCGTGTTTGATTTAGAGTTCCAACTACATGTATCCATATAGGAGAAAACAGAGTGAAACAGACATGAAAACGGTTGCTGCAAAGGAACGGTTTAACCTAGAAGAACGAAATTTGGTGAGCCAAGTCGGATTGGTGTACTTATCATTACCTGCAAGTATCATCAAGATTGCGTGAAAAAATGTTTGCTGAGATTTCTGGAAACTCGTTGTTTTTTGAAGCTTGGCAACCCCTTTCAATGAATGAGATTCTCGTCAGTCTCTGCTTGGGGCTACATCCATAGGACACAAACCATAGCGATAGAACCTGGAACTACATTATTGTGCCAAGTTTCAAAGAGCTAGCACAAACCGTGTTTGATTTAGAGTTCCAACTACATGTATCCATATAGGAGAAAACAGAGTGAAACCTAAACATGAAAACGGTTACTGCAAAGGAACGGTTTAACCTAGAAGAACGAAATTTGGTGAGCCAAGTGGGACTCCTGTACTGATCATTACCTGCATGTATTGGGTGAAAAAATGCAAGATTGGGTGAAAAAATGTTTGCTGAGATTTCAGGAAACTCGTAGTTTTTTGGAAGCTTGGCAAACCCTTCCAATGAATGTGATTCTCGTCAGTCTCGGCTTGGGGCTACTTCAATAGGACACAAACCATAGCGATAGAACTTGGAACTACATTATTGTGCCAAGTTTCAAAGAGCTAGCACAAACCGTGTTTGGTTTAGAGTTCCAAATACATGTATCCATATAGGAGAAAACAGAGTGAAACCTAAACATGAAAACGGATACTGCAAGGGAACGGTTTAACCTAGAAGAACGAAATTTGGTGAGCCAAGTGGGAT
>NW_027553352.1:0-40545 GCF_045843805.1 Urocitellus parryii
TTAGGTTTCACTCTGTTTTTCTCCTATATGGATACATGTAGTTGGAACTCTAAATCAAACACGGTTTGTGCTAGCTCTTTGAAACTTGGCACAATAATGTAGTTCCAAGTTCTATCGCTATGGTTTGTGGCTTATTGATGTAGCCCCAAGCAGAGACTGGCGAGAATCACTTTCATTGAAAGGGGTTGCCAAGCTTCCAAAAAACTACGAGTTTCCTGAAATCTCAGCAACATTTTTTCACCCAATCTTGATGATAATTCATTTAATGATCAGTACACCAATCCCACTTGGCTCACCAAATTTCGTTCTTCTAGGTTAAACCGTTCCTTTGCAGTAACCCGTTTTCAGGTTTAGGTTTCACTCTGTTTTCTCCTATATGGATACATGTAGTTGGAACTCTAAATCAAACACGGTTTGAGCAAGCTCTTTGAAACTTGGCACAATAATGTAGTTCCAAGTTCTGTCGCTATGGTTTGTGTCCTATTGAAGGAGCCCCGAGCAGAGACTGGCGAGAATCACTTTCAATGAAAGGGGTTGCCAAGCTTACAAAAAACGAGTTTCCTGAAACCTCAGCAAACATTTTTTCACCCAATCTTGATGATACTTCCATTTAATGATCAGCACACCAATCCACTTGGCTCAGCAAATTTCATTCTTCTAGGTTAAACTGTTCATTTGCAGTAACCCTTTCATGTTTAGGTTTCACTCTGTTTTCTCCTATTTGGATACATATAGTTGGAACTCTAAATCAAACACGGTTTGTGCTAGCTCTTTGAAACTTGGCACAATAATGTAGTTCCAAGTTCTATCGCTATGGTTTGTGTCCTATTGAAGTAGCCCCGAGCAGAGACTGACGAGAATGACTTTCATTGAAAGGGGTTGCCAAGCTTCCAAAAAACTACGAGTTTCCTGAAATCTCAGCAAACATTTTTCACCCAAATCTTGATGATACTTCCATTTTATGATCAGTAAACCAATCCCACTTGGCTCACCAAATTCGTTCTTCTAGGTTAAACCGTTCCTTTGCAGTAACCGTTTTCATGTTTAGGTTTCACTCTGTTTCTCCTATATGGATACATGTAGTTGGAACTCTAAATCAAACACGGTTTGAGCAAGCTCTTTGAAACTTGGCACAATAATGTAGTTCCAAGTTCTATCGCTATGGTTTGTGTCCTATTGAAGTAGCCCCCCAAGCAGAGACTGGCGAGAATCACTTTCATTGAAAGGGGTTGCCAAGCTTCCAAAAAACTACTAGTTAAATAAAATCTCAGCAAACATTTTTTCACCCAATCTTGATGATACTTCCATTTAATGATCAGTACACAAATCCCACTTGGCTCACCAAATTTCGTTTTTCTAGGTTAAACTGTTCCTTTGCAGTAACTGTTTTCATGTTTAGGTTTCACTGTGTTTTCTCCTATATGGATACATGTAGTTGGAACTCTAAATCAAACACGGTTTGTGCTAGCTCTTTCAAACTTGGCACAATAATGTAGTTCGAAGTTCTTTCGCTATGGTTTGTGTCCTATTGAAGTAGCCCCAAGCAGAGATTGGCGAGAATCACTTTCATTGAAAGGGGTTGCCAAGCTTCCAAAAAACGAGTTTCCTGAAACCTCAGCAAACATTTTTTCACCCAATCTTAATGATACTTCCATTTAATGATCAGTACACCAATCCCACTTGGCTCACCAAATTTCGTTCTTCTAGGTTAAACCGTTCCTTTGCAGTAACCGTTTCAGGTTTAGTTTCACTCTGTTTTCTCCTATATGGATACATGTAGTTGGAACTCTAAATCAAACACGGTTTGTGCTAGCTCTTTGAAACTTGTCACAATAATGTAGTTCCAAGTTCTATCGCTATGGTTTGTGGCTTATTGATGTAGCCCCAAGCAGAGACTGGCGAGAATCACTTTCATTGAAAGGGGTTGCCAAGCTTCCAGAAAACTACGAGTTTCCTGAAATCTCAGCAAACATTTTTTCACCCAATCTTGATGATAATTCCATTTAATGATCAGTACACCAATCCCACTTGGCTCACCAAATTTCGTTCTTCTAGGTTAAACCGTTCCTTTGCAGAAACCGTTTTCAGGTTTAGGTTTCACTCTGTTTTCTCCTATATGGATACATGTAGTTGGAACTATAAATCAAACACCGTTTGTGCTAGCTCTTTGAAACTTGGCACAATAATGTAGTTCCAAGTTCTATCGCTATGGTTTGTGTCCTATTGAAGTAGCCCCAAGCAGAGACTGGCGAGAATGACTTTCATTGAAAGGGGTTGCCAAGCTTCCAAAAAACTACGAGTTTCCTGAAATCTCAGCAAACATTTTTTCACAAAATCTTGATGATACTTCCATTTTATGATCAGTACACCAATCCCACTTGGCTCACCAAATTTCGTTCTTCTAGGTTAAACCGTTCCTTTGCAGTAACCGTTTTCATGTTTTAGGTTTCACTCTGTTTTCTCGTATATGGATACATGTAGTTGGAACTCTAAATCAAACACGGTTTGAGCAAGCTCTTTGAAACTTGGCACAATAATGTAGTTCCAAGTTCTATCGCTATGGTTTGTGTCCTATTGAAGTAGCCCCAAGCAGAGACTGGCGAGAATCACTTTCATTGAAAGGGCTTGCCAAGCTTCCAAAAAACTACTAGTTAAATAAAATCTCAGCAAACATTTTTTCACCCAATCTTGATGATACTTCCATTTAATGATCAGTACACAAATCCCACTTGGCTCACCAAATTTCGTTCTTCTATAGGTTAAACTGTTCCTTTGCAGTAACTGTTTTCATGTTTAGGTTTCACTGTGTTTTCTCCTATATGGATACATGTAGTTGGAACTCTAAATCAAACTACGGTTTGTGCTAGCTCTTTCAAACTTGGCACAATAATGTAGTTCGAAGTACTATCGCTATGGTTTGTGTCCTATTGAAGTAGCCCCAAGCAGAGATTGGCGAGAATCACTTTCATTGAAAGGGGTTGCCAAGCTTCCAAAAAACGAGTTTCCTGAAACCTCAGCAAACATTTTTTCACCCAATCTTAATGATATTTCCATTTAATGATCAGTACACCAATCCCACTTGGCTCACCAAATTTCGTTCTTCTAGGTTAAACCGTTCCTTTGCAGTAACCGTTTTCAGGTTTAGGTTTCACTCTGTTTTCTCCTATATGGATACATGTAGTTGGAACTCTAAATCAAACACGGTTTGTGCTAGCTCTTTGAAACTTGGCACAATTAATGTAGTTCCAAGTTCTATCGCTATGTTTGTGGCTATTTGATGTAGCCCCAAGCAGAGACTGGCGAGAATCACTTTCATTGAAAGGGGTTGCCAAGCTTCCAAAAAACTACGAGTTTCCTGAAATCTCAGCAAACATTTTTTCACCCAATCTTGATGATAATTCCATTTAATGATCAGTACACCAATCCCACTTGGCTCACCAAATTTCGTTCTTCTAGTTAAACCGTTCCTTTGCAGTAACCGTTTTCAGGTTTAGGTTTCACTCTGTTTTCTCCTATATGGATACATGTAGTTGGAACTCTAAATCAAACACGGTTTGTGCTAGCTCTTTGAAACTTGGCACAATAATGTAGTTCCAAGTTCTATCGCTATGGTTTGTGTCCTATTGAAGTAGCCCCAAGCAGAGACTGGCGAGAATGACTTTCATTGAAAGGGGTTGCCAAGCTTCCAAAAAACTACGAGTTTCCTGAAATCTCAGCAAACATTTTTTCACCCAATCTTGATGATACTTCCATTTTATGATCAGTACACCAATCCACTTGGCTCACCAATTTCGTTCTTCTAGGTTAAACCGTTCCTTTGCAGTAACCGTTTTCATGTTTAGGTTTCACTCTGTTTTCTCCTATATGGATACATGTAGTTGGAACTCTAAATCAAACACGGTTTGAGCAAGCTCTTGAAACTTGCACAATAATGTAGTTCCAAGTTCTATCGCTATGGTTTGTGTCCTATTGAAGTAGCCCCAAGCAGAGACTCGCGAGAATCACTTTCATTGAAAGGGGTTGCCAAGCTTCCAAAAAACTACTAGTTAAATAAAATCTCAGCAAACATTTTTTCACCCAATCTTGATGATACTTCCATTTAATTATCAGTACACAAATCCCACTTGGCTCACCAAATTTCGTTCTTCTAGGTTAAACCGTTCCTTTGCAGTAACTGTTTTCATGTTTAGGTTTCACTGTGTTTTCTCCTATATGGATACATGTAGTTGGAACTCTAAATCAAACACGGTTTGTGCTAGCTCTTTCAAACTTGGCACAATAATGTAGTTCGAAGTTCTATCGCTATGGTTTGTGTCCTATTGAAGTAGCCCCAAGCAGAGATTGGCGAGAATCACTTTCATTGAAAGGGGTTGCCAAGCTTCCAAAAAACGAGTTTCCTGAAACCTCAGCAAACATTTTTTCAACCAAACTCTTAATGATACTTCCATTTAATGATCAGTACACCAATCCCACTTGGCTCACCAAATTTCGTTCTTCTAGGTTAAACCGTTCCTTTGCAGTAACCGTTTTCAAGTTTAGGTTTCACTCTGTTTTCTCCTATATGGATACATGTAGTTGGAACTCTAAATCAAACACGGTTTGTGCTAGCTCTTTGAAACTTGGCACAATAATGTAGTTCCAAGTTCTATCGCTATGGTTTGTGGCTTATTGATGTAGCCCCAAGCAGAAACTGGCTAGAATCACTTTCATTGAAAGGGGTTGCCAAGCTTCCAAAAAACTACTAGTTAAATAAAATCTCAGCAAACATTTTTTCACCCAATCTTGATGATACTTCCATTTAATGATCAGTACACCAATCCCACTTGGCTCACCAAATTTCGTTCTTCTAGGTTAAACCGTTCCTTTGCAGTAACTGTTTTCATGTTTAGGTTTCACTCTGTTTTCTCCTATATGGATACATGTAGTTGGAACTCTAAATCAAACACGGTTTGAGCAAGCTCTTTGAAACTTGGCACAATAATGTAGTTCCAAGTTCTATCGCTATGGTTTGTGTCCTATTGAAGGAGCCCCGAGCAGAGACTGGCGAGAATCACTTTCATTGAAAGGGGTTGCCAAGCTTACAAAAAACGAGTTTCCTGAAACCTCAGCAAACATTTTTTCACCCAATCTTGATGATACTTCCATTTAATGATCAGCACACCAATCCCACTTGGCTCACCAAATTTCGTTCTTCTAGGTTAAACCGTTCCTTTGCAGAAACCGTTTTCAGGTTTAGGTTTCACTCTGTTTTCTCCTATATGGATACATGTAGTTGGAACTATAAATCAAACACCGTTTGTGCTAGCTCTTTGAAACTTGGCACAATAATGTAGTTCCAAGTTCTATCGCTATGGTTTGTGTCCTATTGAAGTAGCCCCAAGCAGAGACTGGCGAGAATGACTTTCATTGAAAGGGGTTGCCAAGCTTCCAAAAAACTACGAGTTTTCCTGAAATCTCAGCAAACATTTTTTCACAAAATCTTGATGATACTTCCATTTTATGATCAGTACACCAATCCCACTTGGCTCACCAAATTTCGTTCTTCTAGGTTAAACCGTTCCTTTGCAGTAACCGTTTTCATGTTTAGGTTTCACTCTGTTTTCTCGTATATGGATACATGTAGTTGGAACTCTAAATCAAACACGGTTTGAGCAAGCTCTTTGAAACTTGGCACAATAATGTAGTTCCAAGTTCTATCGCTATGGTTTGTGTCCTATTGAAGTAGCCCCAAGCAGAGACTGGCGAGAATCACTTTCATTGAAAGGGCTTGCCAAGCTTCCAAAAAACTACTAGTTAAATAAAATCTCAGCAAACATTTTTTCACCCAATCTTGATGATACTTCCATTTAATGATCAGTACACAAATCCCACTTGGCTCACCAAATTTCGTTCTTCTAGGTTAAACTGTTCCTTTGCAGTAACTGTTTTCATGTTTAGGTTTCACTGTGTTTTCTCCTATATGGATACATGTAGTTGGAACTCTAAATCAAACACGGTTTGTGCTAGCTCTTTCAAACTTGGCACAATAATGTAGTTCGAAGTACTATCGCTATGGTTTGTGTCCTATTGAAGTAGCCCCAAGCAGAGATTGGCGAGAATCACTTTCATTGAAAGGGGTTGCCAAGCTTCCAAAAAACGAGTTTCCTGAAACCTCAGCAAACATTTTTTCACCCAATCTTAATGATATTTCCATTTAATGATCAGTACACCAATCCCACTTGGCTCACCAAATTTCGTTCTTCTAGGTTAAACCGTTCCTTTGCAGTAACCGTTTTCAGGTTTAGGTTTCACTCTGTTTTCTCCTATATGGATACATGTAGTTGGAACTCTAAATCAAACACGGTTTGTGCTAGCTCTTTGAAACTTGGCACAATAATGTAGTTCCAAGTTCTATCGCTATGGTTTGTGGCTTATTGATGTAGCCCCAAGCAGAGACTGGCGAGAATCACTTTCATTGAAAGGGGTTGCCAAGCTTCCAAAAAACTACGAGTTTCCTGAAATCTCAGCAAACATTTTTTCACCCAATCTTGATGATAATTCCATTTAATGATCAGTACACCAATCCCACTTGGCTCACCAAATTTCGTTCTTCTAGGTTAAACCGTTCCTTTGCAGTAACCGTTTTCAGGTTTAGGTTTCACTCTGTTTTCTCCTATATGGATACATGTAGTTGGAACTCTAAATCAAACACGGTTTGTGCTAGCTCTTTGAAACTTGGCACAATAATGTAGTTCCAAGTTCTATCGCTATGGTTTGTGTCCTATTGAAGTAGCCCCAAGCAGAGACTGGCGAGAATGACTTTCATTGAAAGGGGTTGCCAAGCTTCCAAAAAACTACGAGTTTCCTGAAATCTCAGCAAACATTTTTTCACCCAATCTTGATGATACTTCCATTTTATGATCAGTACACCAATCCCACTTGGCTCACCAAATTTCGTTCTTCTAGGTTAAACCGTTCCTTTGCAGTAACCGTTTTCATGTTTAGGTTTCACTCTGTTTTCTCCTATATGGATACATGTAGTTGGAACTCTAAATCAAACACGGTTTGAGCAAGCTCTTTGAAACTTGGCACAATAATGTAGTTCCAAGTTCTATCGCTATGGTTTGTGTCCTATTGAAGTAGCCCCAAGCAGAGACTCGCGAGAATCACTTTCATTGAAAGGGGTTGCCAAGCTTCCAAAAAACTACTAGTTAAATAAAATCTCAGCAAACATTTTTTCACCCAATCTTGATGATACTTCCATTTAATTATCAGTACACAAATCCCACTTGGCTCACCAAATTTCGTTCTTCTAGGTTAAACCGTTCCTTTGCAGTAACTGTTTTCATGTTTAGGTTTCACTGTGTTTTCTCCTATATGGATACATGTAGTTGGAACTCTAAATCAAACACGGTTTGTGCTAGCTCTTTCAAACTTGGCACAATAATGTAGTTCGAAGTTCTATCGCTATGGTTTGTGTCCTATTGAAGTAGCCCCAAGCAGAGATTGGCGAGAATCACTTTCATTGAAAGGGGTTGCCAAGCTTCCAAAAAACGAGTTTCCTGAAACCTCAGCAAACATTTTTTCACCCAATCTTAATGATACTTCCATTTAATGATCAGTACACCAATCCCACTTGGCTCACCAAATTTCGTTCTTCTAGGTTAAACCGTTCCTTTGCAGTAACCGTTTTCAAGTTTAGGTTTCACTCTGTTTTCTCCTATATGGATACATGTAGTTGGAACTCTAAATCAAACACGGTTTGTGCTAGCTCTTTGAAACTTGGCACAATAATGTAGTTCCAAGTTCTATCGCTATGGTTTGTGGCTTATTGATGTAGCCCCAAGCAGAAACTGGCTAGAATCACTTTCATTGAAAGGGGTTGCCAAGCTTCCAAAAAACTACTAGTTAAATAAAATCTCAGCAAACATTTTTTCACCCAATCTTGATGATACTTCCATTTAATGATCAGTACACAAATCCCACTTGGCTCACCAAATTTCGTTCTTCTAGGTTAAACCGTTCCTTTGCAGTAACTGTTTTCATGTTTAGGTTTCACTCTGTTTTCTCCTATATGGATACATGTAGTTCGAACTCTAAATCAAACACGGTTTGTGCTAGCTCTTTCAAACTTGGCACAATAATGTAGTTCGAAGTTCTATCGCTATGGTTTGTGTCCTATTGAAGTAGCCCCAAGCAGAGATTGGCGAGAATCACTTTCATTGAAAGGGGTTGCCAAGCTTCCAAAAAACTACGAGTTTCCTGAAATCTCAGCAAACATTTTTTCACCCAATCTTGATGATACTTCCATTTTATGATCACTACACCAATCCCACTTGGCTCACCAAATTTCGTTCTTCTAGGTTAAACCGTTCCTTTGCAGTAACCGTTTTCATGTTTAGGTTTCACTCTGTTTTCTCCTATATGGATACATGTAGTTGGAACTCTAAATCAAACACGGTTTGAGCAAGCTCTTTGAAACTTGGCACAATAATGTAGTTCCAAGTTCTATCGCTATGGTTTGTGTCCTATTGAAGGAGCCCCGAGCAGAGACTGGCGAGAATCACTTTCATTGAAAGGGGTTGCCAAGCTTACAAAAAACGAGTTTCCTGAAACCTCAGCAAACATTTTTTCACCCAATCTTGATGATACTTCCATTTAATGATCAGCACACCAATCCCACTTGGCACACATAATTTCGTTCTTCTAGGTTAAACCGTTCCTTTGCAGTAACCGTTTTCATGTTTAGGTTTCACTCTGTTTTCTCCTACGTGTAGTTGGAACTCTAAATCAAACACAGATTGTGCTAGCTCTTTGAAACTTGGCACAATAATGTAGTTCCAAGTTCTATCGCTATGGTTTGTGTCCTATTGAAGTAGCCCCAAGCAGAGACTGGAGAGAATCACTTTCATTGAAAGGGGTTGCCAAGCTTCCAAAAAACGAGTTTCCTGAAACCTCAGCAAACATTTTTTCACCCAATCTTGATGATACTTCCATTTAATGATCAGCACACCAATCCCACTTGGCTCACCAAATTTCATTCTTCTAGGTTAAACCGTTCCTTTGCAGTAACCCTTTTCATGTTTAGGTTTCACTCTGTTTTCTCCTATATGGATACATGTAGTTGGAACTCTAAATCAAACACGGTTTGTGCTAGCTCTTTGAAACTTGGCACAATAATGTAGTTCCAAGTTCTATCGCTATGGTTTGTGTCCTATTGAAGTAGACCCAAGCAGAGACTGGCGAGAATCACTTTCATTGAAAGGGGTTGCCAAGCTTCCAAAAAAGTACGAGTTTCCTGAAATCTCAGCAAACATTTTTTCACCCAATCTTGATGATACTTCCATTTAATGATCAGTACACCAATCCCACTTGGCTCACCAAATTTCGTTTTTCTAGGTTAAACCGTTCCTTTGCAGTAACCCTTTTCAGGTTTAGGTTTCACTCTGTTTTCTCCTATATGGATACATGTAGTTGGAACTCTAAATCAAACACGGTTTGTGCTAGCTCTTTGAAAGTTGGCACAATAATGTAGTTCCAAGTTGTATCGCTATGGTTTGTGTCCTATTGAAGTAGCCCCAAGCAGAGACTGGCGAGAATCACTTTCATTGAAAGGGGTTGCCAAGCTTCCAAAAAACTACTAGTTAAATAAAATCTCAGCAAACATTTTTTCACCCAATCTTGATGATACTTCCATTTAATGATCAGTACACAAATCCCACTTGGCTCACCAAATTTCGTTCTTCTAGGTTAAACTGTTCCTTTGCAGTAACTGTTTTCATGTTTAGGTTTCACTCTGTTTTCTCCTATATGGATACATGTAGTTGGAACTCTAAATCAAACACGGTTTTTGCTAGCTCTTTCAAACTTGGCACAATAATGTAGTTCGAAGTTCTATCGCTATGGTTTGTGTCCTATTGAAGTAGCCCCAAGCAGAGATTGGCGAGAATCACTTCCATTGAAAGGGGTTGCCAAGCTTCCAAAACACGAGTTTCCTGAAACCTCAGCAAACATTTTTTCACCCAATCTTAATGATACTTCCATTTAATGATCAGTACACCAATCCCACTTGGCTCACCAAATTTCGTTCTTCTAGGTTAAACCGTTCCTTTGCAGTAACCGTTTTCAGGTTTAGGTTTCACTCTGTTTTCTCCTATATGGATACATGTAGTTGGAACTCTAAATCAAACACGGTTTGTGCTAGCTCTTTGAAACTTGGCACAATAATGTAGTTCCAAGTTCTATCGCTATGGTTTGTGGCTTATTGATGTAGCCCCAAGCAGAGACTGGCGAGAATCACTTTCATTGAAAGGGGTTGCCAAGCTTCCAAAAAACTACGAGTTTCCTGAAATCTCAGCAAACATTTTTTCACCCAATCTTGATGATAATTCCATTTAATGATCAGTACACCAATCCCACTTGGCTCACCAAATTTCGTTCTTCTAGGTTAAACCGTTCCTTTGCAGTAACCGTTTTCAGGTTTAGGTTTCACTCTGTTTTCTCCTATATGGATACATGTAGTTGGAACTCTAAATCAAACACGGTTTGAGCAAGCTCTTTGAAACTTGGCACAATAATGTAGTTCCAAGTTCTATCGCTATGGTTTGTGTCCTATTGAAGTAGCCCCAAGCAGATACTGGCTAGAATCACTTTCATTGAAAGGGGTTGCCAAGCTTCCAAAAAACTACTAGTTAAATAAAATCTCAGCAAACATTTTTTCACCCAATCTTGATGATACTTCCATTTAATGATCAGTACACAAATCCCACTTGGCTCACCAAATTTCGTTCTTCTAGGTTAAACCGTTCCTTTGCAGTAACTGTTTTCATGTTTAGGTTTCACTCTGTTTTCTCCTATATGGATACATGTAGTTCGAACTCTAAATCAAACACGGTTTGTGCTAGCTCTTTCAAACTTGGCACAATAATGTAGTTCGAAGTTCTATCGCTATGGTTTGTGTCCTATTGAAGTAGCCCCAAGCAGAGATTGGCGAGAATCACTTTCATTGAAAGGGGTTGCCAAGCTTCCAAAAAACTACGAGTTTCCTGAAATCTCAGCAAACATTTTTTCACCCAATCTTGATGATACTTCCATTTTATGATCACTACACCAATCCCACTTGGCTCACCAAATTTCGTTCTTCTAGGTTAAACTGTTCCTTTGCAGTAACCGTTTTCATGTTTAGGTTTCACTCTGTTTTCTCCTATATGGATACATGTAGTTGGAACTCTAAATCAAACACGGTTTGAGCAAGCTCTTTGAAACTTGGCACAATAATGTAGTTCCAAGTTCTATCGCTATGGTTTGTGTCCTATTGAAGGAGCCCCGAGCAGAGACTGGCGAGAATCACTTTCATTGAAAGGGGTTGCCAAGCTTACAAAAAACGAGTTTCCTGAAACCTCAGCAAACATTTTTTCACCCAATCTTGATGATACTTCCATTTAATGATCAGCACACCAATCCCACTTGGCTCAGCAAATTTCATTCTTCTAGGTTAAACTGTTCATTTGCAGTAACCCTTTTCATGTTTAGGTTTCACTCTGTTTTCTCCTATTTGGATACATATAGTTGGAACTCTAAATCAAACACGGTTTGTGCTAGCTCTTTGAAACTTGGCACAATAATGTAGTTCCAAGTTCTATCGCTATGGTTTGTGTCCTATTGAAGTAGCCCCAAGCAGAGACTGACGAGAATGACTTTCATTGAAAGGGGTTGCCAAGCTTCCAAAAAACTACGAGTTTCCTGAAATCTCAGCAAACATTTTTTCACCCAATCTTGATGATACTTCCATTTAATGATCAGTACACTAATCCCACTTGGCTCACCAAATTTCGTTCTTCTAGGTTAAACCGTTCCTTTGCAGAAACCGTTTTCAGGTTTAGGTTTCACTCTGTTTTCTCCTATATGGATACATGTAGTTGGAACTCTAAATCAAACACGGTTTGTGCTAGCTCTTTGAAACTTGGCACAATAATGTAGTTCCAAGGTCTATCGCTATGGTTTGTGTCCTATTGAAGTAGCCCCAAGCAGAGACTGGCGAAAATGACTTTCATTGAAAGGGGTTGCCAAGCTTCCAAAAAACTACGAGTTTCCTGAAATCTCAGCAAACATTTTTTCACCCAATCTTGATGATACTTCCATTTTATGATCAGTACACCAATCCCACTTGGCTCACCAAATTTCGTTCTTCTAGGTTAAACCGTTCCTTTGCAGTAACCGTTTTCATGTTTAGGTTTCACTCTGTTTTCTCCTATATGGATACATGTAGTTGGAACTCTAAATCAAACACGGTTTGAGCAAGCTCTTTGAAACTTGGCACAATAATGTAGTTCCAAGTTCTATCGCTATGGTTTGTGTCCTATTGAAGTAGCCCCAAGCAGAGACTGGCGAGAATCACTTTCATTGAAAGGGGTTGCCAAGCTTCCAAAAAACTACTAGTTAAATAAAATCTCAGCAAACATTTTTTCACCCAATCTTGATGATACTTCCATTTAATGATCAGTACACAAATCCCACTTGGCTCACCAAATTTCGTTCTTCTAGGTTAAACTGTTCCTTTGCAGTAACTGTTTTCATGTTTAGGTTTCACTGTGTTTTCTCCTATATGGATACATGTAGTTGGAACTCTAAATCAAACACGGTTTGTGCTAGCTCTTTCAAACTTGGCACAATAATGTAGTTCGAAGTTCTATCGCTATGGTTTGTGTCCTATTGAAGTAGCCCCAAGCAGAGACTGGAGAGAATCACTTTCATTGAAAGGGGTTGCCAAGCTTCCAAAAAACGAGTTTCCTGAAACCTCAGCAAACATTTTTTCACCCAATCTTGATGATACTTCCATTTAATGATCAGCACACCAATCCCACTTGGCTCACCAAATTTCATTCTTCTAGGTTAAACCGTTCCTTTGCAGTAACCCTTTTCATTGTTAGGTTTCACTCTGTTTTCTCCTATATGGATACATGTAGTTGGAACTCCTAAATCAAACACGGTTTGTGCTAGCTCTTTGAAACTTGGCACAATAATGTAGTTCCAAGTTCTATCGCTATGGTTTGTGTCCTATTGAAGTAGACCCAAGCAGAGACTGGCGAGAATCACTTTCATTGAAAGGGGTGCCAAGCTTCCAAAAAAGTACGAGTTTCCTGAAATCTCAGCAAACATTTTTTCCCCAATCTTGATGATACTTCCATTTAATGATCAGTACACCAATCCCACTTGGCTCACCAAATTTCGTTTTTCTAGGTTAAACCGTTCCTTTGCAGTAACCCTTTTCAGGTTTAGGTTTCACTCTGTTTTCTCCTATATGGATACATGTAGTTGGAACTCTAAATCAACACGGTTTGTGCTAGCTCTTTGAAAGTTGGCACAATAATGTAGTTCCAAGTTGTATCGCTATGGTTTGTGTCCTATTGAAGTAGCCCCAAGCAGAGACTGGCGAGAATCACTTTCATTGAAAGGGGGTGCCAAGCTTCCAAAAACTACTAGTTTAATAAAATCTCAGCAAACATTTTTTCACCCAATCTTGATGATACTTCATTTAATGATCAGTACACAAATCCCACTTGGCTCACCAAATTTCGTTCTTCTAGGTTAAACTGTTCCTTTGCAGTAACTGTTTTCATGTTTAGGTTTCACTCTGTTTTCTCCTATATGGATACATGTAGTTGGAACTCTAAATCAAACACGGTTTTGCTAGCTCTTTCAAACTTGGCACAATAATGTAGTTCGAAGTTCTATCGCTATGGTTTGTGTCTTATTGAAGTAGCCCCAAGCAGAGATTGGCGAGAATCACTTCCATTGAAAGGGGTTTCCAAGCTTCCAAAACACGAGTTTCCTGAAACTCAGCAAACATTTTTCACCCATCTTAATGATACTTCCATTTAATGATCAGTACACCAATCCCACTTGGCTCACCAAATTTCGTTCTTCTAGGTTAACCGTTCCTTTGCAGTAACCGTTTTCAGGTTTAGGTTTCACTCTGTTTTCTCCTATATGGATACATGTAGTTGGAACTCTAAATCAAACACGGTTTGTGCTAGCTCTTTGAAACTTGGCACAATAATGTAGTTCCAAGTTCTATCGCTATGGTTTGTGGCTTATTGATGTAGCCCCAAGCAGAGACTGGCGAGAATCACTTTCATTGAAAGGGGTTGCCAAGCTTCCAAAAAACTACGAGTTTCCTGAAATCTCAGCAAACATTTTTTTCACCCAATCTTGATGATAATTCCATTTAATGATCAGTACACCAATCCCACTTGGCTCACCAAATTTCGTTCTTCTAGGTTAAACCGTTCCTTTGCAGTAACCGTTTTCAGGTTTAGGTTTCACTCTGTTTTCTCCTATATGGTACATGTAGTTGGAACTCTAAATCAAACACGGTTTGAGCAAGCTCTTGAAACTTGGCACAATAATGTAGTTCCAAGTTCTATCGCTATGGTTTGTGTCCTATTGAAGTAGCCCCAAGCAGATACTGGCTAGAATCACTTTCATTGAAAGGGGTTGCCAAGCTTCCAAAAAACTACTAGTTAAATAAAATCTCAGCAAACATTTTTTCACCCAATCTTGATGATACTTCATTAATGATCAGTACACAAATCCCACTTGGCTCACCAAATTTCGTTCTTCTAGGTTAAAACCGTTCCTTTGCAGTAACTGTTTTCATGTTTAGGTTTCACTCTGTTTTCTCCTATATGGATACATGTAGTTCGAACTCTAAATCAAACACGGTTTGTGCTAGCTCTTTCAAACTTGGCACCAATAATGTAGTTCGAATTCTATCGCTATGGTTGTGTCCTATTGAAGTAGCCCCAAGCAGAGATTGGCGAGAATCACTTTCATTGAAAGGGGTTGCCAAGCTTCCAAAAAACTACGAGTTTCCTGAAATCTCAGCAAACATTTTTTCACCCAATCTTGATGATACTTCCATTTTATGATCACTACACCAATCCCACTTGGCTCACCAAATTTCGTTCTTCTAGGTTAAACTGTTCCTTTGCAGTAACCGTTTTCATGTTTAGGTTCACTCTGTTTTCTCCTATATGGATACATGTAGTTGGAACTCTAAATCAAAACACGGTTGAGCAAGCTCTTTGAAACTTGGCACAATAATGTAGTTCCAAGTTCTATCGCTATGGTTTGTGTCCTATTGAAGGAGCCCCGAGCAGAGACTGGCGAGAATCACTTTCATTGAAAGGGGTTGCCAAGCTTACAAAAAACGAGTTTCCTGAAACCTCAGCAAACATTTTTTCACCCAATCTTGATGATACTTCCATTTAATGATCAGCACACCAATCCCACTTGGCTCAGCAAATTTCATTCTTCTAGGTTAAACTGTTCATTTGCAGTAACCCTTTTCATGTTTAGGTTTCACTCTGTTTTCTCCTATTTGGATACATATAGTTGGAACTCTAAATCAAACACGGTTTGTGCTAGCTCTTTGAAACTTGGCACAATAATGTAGTTCCAAGTTCTATCGCTATGGTTTGTGTCCTATTGAAGTAGCCCCAAGCAGAGACTGACGAGAATGACTTTCATTGAAAGGGGTTGCCAAGCTTCCAAAAAACTACGAGTTTCCTGAAATCTCAGCAAACATTTTTTCACCCAATCTTGATGATACTTCGATTTAATGATCAGTACACTAATCCCACTTGGCTCACCAAATTTCGTTCTTCTAGGTTAAACCGTTCCTTTGCAGAAACCGTTTCAGGTTTAGGTTTCACTCTGTTTTCCTATATGGATACATGTAGTTGGAACTCTAATCAAACACGGTTTGTGCTAGCTCTTTGAAACTTGGCACAATAATGTAGTTCCAAGGTCTATCGCTATGGTTTGTGTCCTATTGAAGTAGCCCCAAGCAAGAGACTGGCGAAAATGACTTTCATTGAAAGGGGTTGCCAAGCTTCAAAAAATACGGTTTCCTGAATCTCAGCAAACATTTTTTCACCCAATCTTGATGATACTTCCATTTTATGATCAGTACACCAATCCCACTTGGCTCACCAAATTTCGTTCTTCTAGGTTAAACCGTTCCTTTGCAGTAACCGTTTTCATGTTTAGGTTTCACTCTGTTTTCTCCTATATGGATACTTGTAGTTGGGAACTCTAAATCAAACCACGGTTTGAGCAAGCTCTTTGAAACTTGGCACAATAATGTAGTTCCAAGTTCTATCGCTATGGTTTGTGTCCTATTGAAGTAGCCCCAAGCAGAGACTGGCGAGAATCACTTTCATTGAAAGGGGTTGCCAAGCTTCCAAAAAACTACTAGTTAAATAAAATCTCAGCAAACATTTTTTCACCCAATCTTGATGATACTTCCATTTAATGATCAGTACACAAATCCCACTTGGCTCACCAAATTTCGTTCTTCTAGGTTAAACTGTTCCTTTGCAGTAACTGTTTTCATGTTTAGTTTCACTGTGTTTTCTCCTATATGGATACATGTAGTTGGAACTCTAAATCAAACACGGTTTGTGCTAGCTCTTTGAAACTTGGCACAATAATGTAGTTCCAAGTTCTATCGCTATGGTTTGTGGCTTATTGATGTAGCCCCAAGTAGAGACTGGCGAGAATCACTTTCATTGAAAGGGGTTGCCAAGCTTCCAAAAAACTACGAGTTTCCTGAAATCTCAGCAACATTTTTTCACCCAATCTTGATGATAATTCCATTTAATGATCAGTACACCAATCCCACTTGGCTCACCAAATTTCGTTCTTCTAGGTAAAACCGTTCCTTTGCAGTAACCGTTTTCAGGTTTAGGTTTCACTCTGTTTTCTCCTATATGGATACATGTAGTTGGAACTCTAATCAAACACGGTTTGAGCAAGCTCTTTGAAACTTGGCACAATAATGTAGTTCCAAGTTCTATCGCTATGGTTTGTGTCCTATTGAAGGAGCCCCGAGCAGAGACTGGCGAGAATCACTTTCATTGAAAGGGTTGCCAAGCTTACAAAAACGAGTTTCCTGAAACCTCAGCAAACATTTTTTCACCCAATCTTGATGATACTTCCATTTAATGATCAGCACACCAATCCCACTTGGCTCAGCAAATTTCATTCTTCTAGGTTAAACTGTTCATTTGCAGTAACCTTTTCATGTTTAGGTTTCACTCTGTTTTTCTCTATTTGGATACATATAGTTGGAACTCTAAATCAAACACGGTTTGTGCTAGCTCTTTGAAACTTGGCACAATAATGTAGTTCCAAGTTCTATCGCTATGGTTTGTGTCCTATTGAAGTAGCCCCAAGCAGAGACTGACGAGAATGACTTTCATTGAAAGGGGTTGCCAAGCTTCCAAAAAACTACGAGTTTCCTGAATCTCAGCAAACATTTTTTCACCCAATCTTGATGATACTTCCATTTAATGATCAGTACACCAATCCCACTTGGCTCACCAAATTTCGTTCTTCTAGGTTAAACCGTTCCTTTGCAGAAACCGTTTTCAGGTTTAGGTTTCACTCTGTTTTCTCCTATATGGATACATGTAGTTGGAACTATAAATCAAACACCGTTTGTGCTAGCTCTTTGAAACTTGGCACAATAATGTAGTTCCAAGTTCTATCGCTATGGTTTGTGTCCTATTGAAGTAGACCCAAGCAGAGACTGGCGAGAATCACTTTCATTGAAAGGGGTTGCCAAGCTTCCAAAAAACTACGAGTTTCCTGAAATCTCAGCAAACATTTTTTCACCCAATCTTGATGATACTTCCATTTTATGATCAGTACACCAATCCCACTTGGCTCACCAAATTTCGTTCTTCTAGGTTAAACCGTTCCTTTGCAGTAACCGTTTTCATGTTTAGGTTTCACTCTGTTTTCTCGTATATGGATACATGTAGTTGGAACTCTAAATCAAACACGGTTTGAGCAAGCTCTTTGAAACTTGGCACAATAATGTAGTTCCAAGTTCTATCGCTATGGTTTGTGTCCTATTGAAGTAGCTCCAAGCAGAGACTGGCGAGAATCACTTTCATTGAAAGGGCTTGCCAAGCTTCCAAAAAACTACTAGTTAAATAAAATCTCAGCAAACATTTTTTCACCCAATCTTGATGATACTTCCATTTAATGATCAGTACACAAATCCCACTTGGCTCACCAAATTTCGTTCTTCTAGGTTAAACTGTTCCTTTGCAGTAACTGTTTTCATGTTTAGGTTTCACTGTGTTTTCTCCTATATGGATACATGTAGTTGGAACTCTAAATCAAACACGGTTTGTGCTAGCTCTTTCAAACTTGGCACAATAATGTAGTTCGAAGTTCTATCGCTATGGTTTGTGTCCTATTGAAGTAGCCCCAAGCAGAGGTTGGCGAGAATCACTTTCATTGAAAGGGGTTGCCAAGCTTCCAAAAAACGAGTTTCCTGAAACCTCAGCAAACATTTTTTCACCCAATCTTAATGATACTTCCATTTAATGATCAGTACACCAATCCCACTTGGCTCACCAAATTTCGTTCTTCTAGGTTAAACCGTTCCTTTGCAGTAACCGTTTTCAGGTTTAGGTTTCACTCTGTTTTCTCCTATATGGATACATGTAGTTGGAACTCTAAATCAAACACGGTTTGTGCTAGCTCTTTGAAACTTGGCACAATAATGTAGTTCCAAGTTCTATCGCTATGGTTTGTGGCTTATTGATGTAGCCCCAAGCAGAGACTGGCGAGAATCACTTTCATTGAAAGGGGTTGCCAAGCTTCCAAAAAACTACGAGTTTCCTGAAATCTCAGCAAACATTTTTTCACCCAATCTTGATGATAATTCCATTTAATGATCAGTACACCAATCCCACTTGGCTCACCAAATTTCGTTCTTCTAGGTTAAACCGTTCCTTTGCAGTAACCGTTTTCAGGTTTAGGTTTCACTCTGTTTTCTCCTATATGGATACATGTAGTTGGAACTCTAAATCAAACACGGTTTGTGCTAGCTCTTTGAAACTTGGCACAATAATGTAGTTCCAAGTTCTATCGCTATGGTTTGTGTCCTATTGAAGTAGCCCCAAGCAGAGACTGGCGAGAATGACTTTCATTGAAAGGGGTTGCCAAGCTTCCAAAAAACTACGAGTTTCCTGAAATCTCAGCAAACATTTTTTCACCCAATCTTGATGATACTTCCATTTTATGATCAGTACACCAATCCCACTTGGCTCACCAAATTTCGTTCTTCTAGGTTAAACCGTTCCTTTGCAGTAACCGTTTTCATGTTTAGGTTTCACTCTGTTTTCTCCTATATGGATACATGTAGTTGGAACTCTAAATCAAACACGGTTTGAGCAAGCTCTTTGAAACTTGGCACAATAATGTAGTTCCAAGTTCTATCGCTATGGTTTGTGTCCTATTGAAGTAGCCCCAAGCAGAGACTCGCGAGAATCACTTTCATTGAAAGGGGTTGCCAAGCTTCCAAAAAACTACTAGTTAAATAAAATCTCAGCAAACATTTTTTCACCCAATCTTGATGATACTTCCATTTAATGATCAGTACACAAATCCCACTTGGCTCACCAAATTTCGTTCTTCTAGGTTAAACCGTTCCTTTGCAGTAACTGTTTTCATGTTTAGGTTTCACTGTGTTTTCTCCTATATGGATACATGTAGTTGGAACTCTAAATCAAACACGGTTTGTGCTAGCTCTTTCAAACTTGGCACAATAATGTAGTTCGAAGTTCTATCGCTATGGTTTGTGTCCTATTGAAGTAGCCCCAAGCAGAGATTGGCGAGAATCACTTTCATTGAAAGGGGTTGCCAAGCTTCCAAAAAACGAGTTTCCTGAAACCTCAGCAAACATTTTTTCACCCAATCTTAATGATACTTCCATTTAATGATCAGTACACCAATCCCACTTGGCTCACCAAATTTCGTTCTTCTAGGTTAAACCGTTCCTTTGCAGTAACCGTTTTCAGGTTTAGGTTTCACTCTGTTTTCTCCTATATGGATACATGTAGTTGGAACTCTAAATCAAACACGGTTTGTGCTAGCTCTTTGAAACTTGGCACAATAATGTAGTTCCAAGTTCTATCGCTATGGTTTGTGGCTTATTGATGTAGCCCCAAGCAGAGACTGGCGAGAATCACTTTCATTGAAAGGGGTTGCCAAGCTTCCAAAAAACTACGAGTTTCCTGAAATCTCAGCAAACATTTTTTCACCCAATCTTGATGATAATTCCATTTAATGATCAGTACACCAATCCCACTTGGCTCACCAAATTTCGTTCTTCTAGGTTAAACCGTTCCTTTGCAGGAACCGTTTTCAGGTTTAGGTTTCACTCTGTTTTCTCCTATATGGATACATGTAGTTGGAACTCTAAATCAAACACGGTTTGTGCTAGCTCTTTGAAACTTGGAACAATAATGTAGTTCCAAGTTCCATCGCTATGGTTTGTGTCCTATTGAAGTAGCCCCGAGCAGAGACTGGCGAGAATCACTTTCATGGAAAGGGGTTGCCAAGCTTCCAAAAAACGAGTTTCCTGAAACCTCAGCAAACATTTTTTCACCCAATCTTGATGATACTTCCATTTAATGATCAGCACACCAATCCCACTTGGCTCAGCAAATTTCATTCTTCTAGGTTAAACTGTTCCTTTGCAGTAACCCTTTTCATGTTTAGGTTTCACTCTGTTTTCTCCTATATGGATACATGTAGTTGGAACTCTAAATCAAACACGGTGTGTGCTAGCTCTTTGAAACTTGGCACAATAATGTAGTTCCAAGTTCTATCGCTATGGTTTGTGTCCTATTGAAGTAGCCCCAAGCAGAGACTGACGAGAATCACTTTCATTGAAAGGGGTTGCCAAGCTTCCAAAAAACTACGAGTTAAATAAAATCTCAGCAAACATTTTTTCACCCAATTTTGATGATACTTCCATTTTATGATCAGTACACCAATCCCACTTGGCTCACCAAATTTCGTTCTTCTAGGTTAAACCGTTCCTTTGCAGTAACCGTTTTCATGTTTAGGTTTCACTCTGTTTTCTCCTATATGGATACATGTAGTTGGAACTCTAAATCAAACACGGTTTGAGCAAGCTCTTTGAAACTTGGCACAATAATGTAGTTTCAAGTTCTATCACTATGGTTTGTGTCCTATTGAAGTAGCCCCGAGCAGAGACTGGCGAGAATCACTTTCATTGAAAGGGGTTGCCAAGCTTCCAAAAAACGAGTTTCCTGAAACCTCAGCAAACATTTTTTCACCCAATCTTGATGATACTTCCATTTAATGATCAGCACACCAATCCAACTTGGCTCAGCAAATTTCATTCTTCTAGGTTAAACCGTTCCTGTGCAGTAACCCTTTTCATGTTTAGGTTTCACTCTGTTTTCTCCTATATGGATACATATAGTTGGAACTCTAAATCAAACACGGTTTGTGCTAGCTCTTTGAAACTTGGCACAATAATGTAGTTCCAAGTTCTATCGCTATGGTTTGTGTCCTATTATAGTAGCCCCAAGCAGAGACTGACGAGAATCACTTTCATTGAAAGGGGTTGCCAAGCTTCCAAAAAACTACGAGTTTCCTGAAATCTCAGCAAACATTTTTTCACCCAATCTTGATGATACTTCCATTTAATGATCAGTACACCAATCCCACTTGGCTCACCAAATTTCGTTCTTCTAGGTTAAACCGTTCCTTTGCAGTAACCGTTTTCATGTTTAGGTTTCACTCTGTTTTCTCCTATATGGATACATGTAGTTGGAACTCTAAATCAAACACGGTTTGAGCAAGCTCTTTGAAACTTGGCACAATAATGTAGTTCCATGTTCTATCGCTATGGTTTGTGTCCTATTGAAGTAGCCCCAAGCAGAGACTGACGAGAATCACTTTCATTGAAAGGGGTTGCCAAGCTTCCAAAAAACTACGAGTTTCCTGAAATCTCAGCAAACATTTTTTCACCCAATCTTGATGATACTTCCATTTTATGATCAGTACACCAATCCCACTTGGCTCACCAAATTTCGTTCTTCTAGGTTAAACCGTTCCTTTGCAGTAACCGTTTTCAGGTTTAGGTTTCACTCTGTTTTCTCCTATATGGATACATGTAGTTGGAACTCTAAATCAAACACGGTTTGTGCTAGCTCTTTGAAACTTGGCAAAATAATGTAGTTCCAAGTTCTATCGCTATGGTTTGTGTCCTATTGATGTAACCCCAAGCAGAGACTGGCGAGAATCACTTTCATTGAAAGGGGTTGCCAAGCTTCCAAAAAACTACGAGTTTCCTGAAATCTCAGCAAACATTTTTTCACCCAATCTTGATGATAATTCCATTTAATGATCAGTACACCAATCCCACTTGGCTCACCAAATTTCGTTCTTCTAGGTTAAACCGTTCCTTTGCAGAAACCGTTTTCAGGTTTAGGTTTCACTCTGTTTTCTCCTATATGGATACATGTAGTTGGAACTCTAAATCAAACACGGTTTGTGCTAGCTCTTTGAAACTTGGCACAATAATGTAGTTCCAAGTTCGATCCCTATGGTTTGTGTCCTATTGATGTAGCCCCAAGCAGAGACTGGCGAGAATGACTTTCATTGAAAGGGGTTGCCAAGCTTCCAAAAAACTACGAGTTTCCTGAAATCTCAGCAAACATTTTTTCACCAAACTTGATGATACTTCCATTTTATGATCAGTACAGCAATCCCACTTGGCTCACCAAATTTCGTTCTTCTAGGTTAAACCGTTCCTTTGCAGTAACCGTTTTCATGTTTAGGTTTCACTCTGTTTTCTCCTATATGGATACATGTAGTTGGAACTCTAAATCAAACACGGTTTGAGCAAGCTCTTTGAAACTTGGCACAAAAATGTAGTTCCAAGTTCTATCACTATGGTTTGTGTCCTATTGAAGTAGCCCCGAGCAGAGACATTTCGAGAATCACTTTCATTGAAAGGGGTTGCCAAGCTTCCAAAAAACGAGTTTCCTGAAACCTCAGCAAACATTTTTTCACCCAATCTTGATGATACTTCCATTTAATGATCAGTACACCAATCCCACTTGGCTCACCAAATTTCGTTCTTCTAGGTTAAACCGTTCCGTTGCAGTAACCCTTTTCGTGTTTTGGTTTCACTCTGTTTTCTCCTATATGGATACATGTAGTTCGAACTCTAAATCAAACACGGTTTGTGCTAGCTCTTTGAAACTTGGCACAATAATGTAGTTCCAAGTTCGATCACTATGGTTTGTGTCCTATTGATGTAGCCCCAAGCAGAGACTGGCGAGAATCACTTTCATTGAAAGGGGTTGCCAAGCTTCCAAAAAACGAGTTTCCTGAAACCTCAGCAAACATTTTTTCACCCAATCTTGATGATACTTCCATTTAATGATCAGTACACCAATCCCACTTGGCTCACCAAATTTCGTTCTTCTAGGTTAAACCGTTCCTTTGCAGAAACCGTTTTCAGGTTTAGGTTTCACTCTGTTTTCTCCTATATGGATACATGTAGTTGGAACTCTAAATCAAACACGGTTTGTGCTAGCTCTTTGAAACTTGGCACAATAATGTAGTTCCAAGTTCGATCACTATGGTTTGTGTCCTATTGATGTAGCCCCAAGCAGAGACTGGCGAGAATGACTTTCATTGAAAGGGGTTGCCAAGCTTCCAAAAAACTACGAGATTCCTGAAATCTCAGCAAACATTTTTTTCACCCAATCTTGATGATACTTCCATTTTATGATCAGTACAGCAATCCCACTTGGCTCACCTAATTTCGTTCTTCTAGGTTAAACCGTTCCTTTGCAGTAACCGTTTTCATGTTTAGGTTTCACTCTGTTTTCTCCTATATGGATACATGTAGTTGGAACTCTAAATCAAACACGGTTTGAGCAAGCTCTTTGAAACTTGGCACAAAAATGTAGTTCCAAGTTCTATCACTATGGTTTTTGTCCTATTGAAGTAGCCCTGAGCAGAGACTGGCGAGAATCACTTTCATTGAAAGGGGTTGCCAAGCTTCCAAAAAACGAGTTTCCTGAAACCTCAGCAAACATTTTTTCACCCAATCTTGATGATACTTCTTTTTAATGATCAGCACACCAATCCCACTTGGCTCAGCAAATTTCATTCTTCTAGGTTAAACTGTTCATTTGCAGTAACCGTTTTCATGTTTAGGTTTCACTCTGTTTTCTCCTATATGGATACATATAGTTGGAACTCTAAATCAAACACGGTTTGTGCTAGCTCTTTGAAACTTGGCACAATAATGTAGTTCCAAGTTCTATCGCTATGGTTTGTGTCCTATTGAAGTAGCCCCAAGCAGAGACTGACGAGAATCACTTTCATTGAAAGGGGTTGCCAAGCTTCCAAAAAACTACGAGTTTCCTGAAATCTCAGCAAACAATTTTTCACCCAATCTTGATGATACTTCCATTTAATTATCAGTACACCAATCCCACTTGGCTCACCAAATTTCGTTCTTCTAGGTTAAACCGTTCCTTTGCAGAAACCGTTTTCAGGTTTAGGTTTCACTCTGTTTTCTCCTATATGGATACATGTAGTTGGAACTCTAAATCAAACACGGTTTGTGCTAGCTCTTTGAAACTTGGCACAATAATGTAGTTCCAAGTTCTATCGCTATGGTTTGTGTCCTATTGAAGTAGCCCCAAGCAGAGTCTGGCGAGAATGACTTTCATTGAAAGGGGTTGCCAAGCTTCAAAAAAACTGCGAGTTTCCTGAAATCTCAGCAAACATTTTTTCACCCAATCTTGATGATACTTCCATTTTATGATCAGTACTCCAATCCCACTTGGCTCACCAAATTTCGTTCTTCTAGGTTAAACCGTTCCTTTGCAGTAACCGTTTTCATGTTTAGGTTTCACTCTGTTTTCTCCTATATGGATACATGTAGTTGGAACTCTAAATCAAACACGGTTTGAGCAAGCTCTTTGAAACTTGGCACAATAATGTAGTTCCAAGTTCTATCGCTATGGTTTGTGTCCTTTTGAAGTAGCCCCAAGCAGAGACTGGCGAGAATCACTTTCATTGAAAGGGGTTGCCAAGCTTCCAAAAAACTACTAGTTAAATAAAATCTCAGCAAACATTTTTTCACCCAATCTTGATGATAATTCCATTTAATGATCAGTACACCAATCCCACTTGGCTCACCAAATTTCGTTCTTCTAGGTTAAACCGTTCCTTTGCAGAAACCGTTTTCAGGTTTAGGTTTCACTCTGTTTTCTCCTATATGGATACATGTAGTTGGAACTCTAAATCAAACACGGTTTGTGCTAGCTCTTTGAAACTTGGCACAATAATGTAGTTCCAAGTTCGATCCCTATGGTTTGTGTCCTATTGATGTAGCCCCAAGCAGAGACTGGCGAGAATGACTTTCATTGAAAGGGGTTGCCAAGCTTCCAAAAAACTACGAGTTAAATAAAATCTCAGCAAACATTTTTTCACCCAATTTTGATGATACTTCCATTTTATGATCAGTACACCAATCCCACTTGGCTCACCAAATTTCGTTCTTCTAGGTTAAACCGTTCCTTTGCAGTAACCGTTTTCATGTTTAGGTTTCACTCTGTTTTCTCCTATATGGATACATGTAGTTGGAACTCTAAATCAAACACGGTTTGAGCAAGCTCTTTGAAACTTGGCACAATAATGTAGTTCCAAGTTCTATCACTATGGTTTGTGTCCTATTGAAGTAGCCCCGAGCAGAGACTGGCGAGAATCACTTTCATTGAAAGGGGTTGCCAAGCTTCCAAAAAATTACTAGTTAAATAAAATCTCAGCAAACATTTTTTCACCCAATCTTGATGATACTTCCATTTAATGATCAGTACACAAATCCCACTTGGCTCACCAAATTTCGTTCTTCTAGGTTAAACCGTTCCTTTGCAGTAACTGTTTTCATGTTTAGGTTTCACTGTGTTTTCTCCTATATGGATACATGTAGTTGGAACTCTAAATCAAACACGGTTTGTGCTAGCTCTTTCAAACTTGGCACAATAATGTAGTTCGAAGTTCTATCGCTATGGTTTGTGTCCTATTGAAGTAGCCCCAAGCAGAGATTGGCGAGAATCACTTTCATTGAAAGGCGTTGCCAAGCTTCCAAAAAACTACGAGTTTCCTGAAATCTCAGCAAACATTTTTTCACCCAATCTTGATGATACTTCCATTTAATGATCAGTACACCAATCCCACTTGGCTCACCAAATTTCGTTCTTCTAGGTTAAACCGTTCCTTTGCAGAAACCGTTTTTATGTTTAGGTTTCACTCTGTTTTCTCCTATATGGATACATGTAGTTGGAACTCTAAATCAAACACGGTTTGTGCTAGCTCTTTGAAACTTGGCACAATAATGTAGTTCCAAGTTCTATCGCTATGGTTTGTGTCCTATTGAAGTAGACCCAAGCAGAGACTGGCGAGAATCACTTTCATTGAAAGGGGTTGCCAAGCTTCCAAAAAACTACGAGTTTCCTGAAATCTCAGCAAACATTTTTTCACCCAATCTTGATGATACTTCCATTTAATGATCAGTACACCAATCCCACTTGGCTCACCAAATTTCGTTCTTCTAGGTTAAACCGTTCCGTTGCAGTAACCCTTTTCGTGTTTAGGTTTCACTCTGTTTTCTCCTATATGGATACATGTAGTTGGAACTCTAAATCAAACACGGTTTGTGCTAGCTCTTTGAAACTTGGCACAATAATGTAGTTCCAAGTTCTATCGCTCTGGTTTGTGTCCTATTGAAGTAGCCCCAAGCAGAGACTGGCGAGAATCACTTTCATTGAAAGGGGTTGCCAAGCTTCCAAAAAACGAGTTTCCTGAAACCTCAGCAAACATTTTTTCACCCAATCTTGATGATACTTCCATTTAATGATCAGCACACCAATCCCACTTGGCTCACCAAATTTCATTTTTCTAGGTTAAACCGTTCCTGTGCAGTAACCCTTTTCATGTTTAGGTTTCACTCTGTTTTCTCCTATATGGATACATGTATTTGGATCTCTAAATCAAACACGGTTTGTGCTAGCTCTTTGAAACTTGGCACAATAATGTAGTTCCAAGTTCTATCGCTATGGTTTGTGTCCTATTGAAGTAGCCGCAAGCTGAGACTGACGAGAATCACTTTCATTGAAAGGGGTTGCCAAGCATCCAAAAAACTACGAGTTTCCTGAAACCTCAGCAAACATTTTTTCACCCAATCTTGATGATACTTCCATTTAATGATCAGTACACCAATCCCACTTGGCTCACCAAATTTCGTTCTTCTAGGTTAAACCGTTCCTTTGCAGTAACCGTTTTCATGTTTAGGTTTCACTCTGTTTTCTCCTATATGGATACATGTAGTTGGAACTCTAAATCAAACACGGTTTGTGCTAGCTCTTTGAAACTTGGCAGAATAATGTAGTTCCAAGTTCTATCACTATGGTTTGTGTCCTATTGAAGTAGCGACTAGCAGAGACTGACGAGAATCACTTTCATTGAAAGGGGTTGCCAAGCTTCCAAAAAACTACGAGTTTCCTGAAATCTCAGCAAACATTTTTTCACCCAATCTTAATGATACTTCCATTTAATGATCAGCACACCAATCCCACTTGGCTCACCAAATTTCGTTCTTCTAGGTTAAACCGTTCCTTGGCAGTAACCCTTTTCATGTTTAGGTTTCACTCTGTTTTCTCCTATATGGATACATGTAGTTGGAACTGTAAATCAAACACGGTTTGTGCTAGCTCTTTGAAACTTGGGACAATAATGTAGTTCCAAGTTCTATAGCTATGGTTTGTGTCCTATTGAAGAAGCCCCAAGCAGAGACTGACGAGAATCACTTTCATTGAAAGGGGTTGCCAAGCTTCCAAAAAACTACGAGTTTCCTGAAATCTCAGCAAACATTTTTTTCACCCAATCTTGATGATACTTCCATTTAATGATCAGCACACCAATCCCACTTGGCTCACCAAATTTCATTCTTCTAGGTTAAACTGTTCCTTTGCAGTAACCCTTTTCATGTTTAGGTTTCACTCTGTTTTCTCCTATATGGATACATGTAGTTGGAACTCTAAATCAAACACGGTTTGTCCTAGCTCTTTGAAACTTGGCACAATAATGTAGTTCCAAGTTCTATCGCTATGGTTTGTGTCCTATTGAAGTAGCCCCAAGCAGAGACTGACGAGAATCACTTTCATTGAAAGGGGTTGCCAAGCTTCCAAAAAACTACGAGTTTCCTGAAATCTCAGCAAACATTTTTTCACCCAATCTTGATGATACTTCCATTTAATGATCAGTACACCAATCCCACTTGGCTCACCAAATTTCGTTCTTCTAGGTTAAACCGTTCCTTTGCAGAAACCGTTTTCAGGTTTAGGTTTCACTCTGTTTTCTCCTATATGGATACATGTAGTTGGAACTCTAAATCAAACACGGTTTGTGCTAGCTCTTTGAAACTTGGCACAATAATGTAGTTCCAAGTTCTATCACTATGGTTTGTGTCCTATTGATGTGGCCCCAAGCAGAGACTGGCGAGAATCACTTTCATTGAAAGGGGTTGCCAAGCTTCCAAAAAACTACGAGTTTCCTGAAATCTCAGCAAACATTTTTTCACCCAATCTTGATGATACTTCCATTTTATGATCAGTACAGCAATCCCACTTGGCTCACCAAATTTCGTTCTTCTAGGTTAAACCGTTCCTTTGCAGTAACCGTTTTCATGTTTAGGTTTCACTCTGTTTTCTCCTATATGGATACATGTAGTTGGAACTCTAAATCAAACACGGTTTGAGCAAGCTCTTTGAAACTTGGCACAATAATGTAGTTCCAAGTTCTATCACTATGGTTTGTGTCCTATTGAAGTAGCCCTGAGCAGAGACTGGCGAGAATCACTTTCATTGAAAGGGGTTGCCAAGCTTCCAAAAAACGAGTTTCCTGAAACCTCAGCAAACATTTTTTCACCCAATCTTCATGATACTTCCATTTAATGATCAGCACACCAATCCCACTTGGCTAAGCAAATTTCATTCTTCTAGGTTAAACTGTTCCTGTGCAGTAACCCTTTTCATGTTTAGGTTTCACTCTGTTTTCTCCTATATGGATACATATAGTTGGAACTCTAAATCAAACACGGTTTGTGCTAGCTCTTTCAAACTTGGCACAATAATGTAGTTCCAAGTTCTATCGCTATGGTTTGTGTCCTATTGAAGTAGCCCCAAGCAGAGACTGACGAGAATCACTTTCATTGAAAGGGGTTGCCAAGCTTCCAAAAAACTACGAGTTTCCTGAAATCTCAGCAAACATTTTTTCACCCAATCTTGATGATACTTCCATTTAATGATCAGCACACCAATCCCACTTGGCTCACCAAACTTCGTTCTTCTAGGTTAAACCGTTCCTTGGCAGTAACCCTTTTCATGTTTAGGTTTCACTCTGTTTTCTCCTATATGGATACATGTAGTTGGAACTGTAAATCAAACACGGTTTGTGCTAGCTCTTTGAAACTTGGGACAATAATGTAGTTCCAAGTTCTATAGCTATGGTTTGTGTCCTATTGAAGTAGCCCCAAGCAGAGACTGACGAGAATCACTTTCATTGAAAGGGGTTGCCAAGCTTCCAAAAAACTACGAGTTTCCTGAAATCTCAGCAAACATTTTTTTCACCCAATCTTGATGATACTTCCATTTAATGATCAGCACACCAATCCCACTTGGCTCACCAAATTTCGTTCTTCTAGGTTAAACCGTTCCTTTGCAGAAACCGTTTTCAGGTTTAGGTTTCACTCTGTTTTCTCCTATATGGATACATGTAGTTGGAACTCTAAATCAAACACGGTTTGTGCTAGCTCTTTGAAACTTGGCACAATAATGTAGTTCCAAGTTCTATCGCTATGGTTTGTGTCCTATTGAAGTAGCCCCAAGCAGAGTCTGGCGAGAATGACTTTCATTGAAAGGGGTTGCCAAGCTTCAAAAAAACTGCGAGTTTCCTGAAATCTCAGCAAACATTTTTTCACCCAATCTTGATGATACTTCCATTTTATGATCAGTACTCCAATCCCACTTGGCTCACCAAATTTCGTTCTTCTAGGTTAAACCGTTCCTTTGCAGTAACCGTTTTCATGTTTAGGTTTCACTCTGTTTTCTCCTATATGGATACATGTAGTTGGAACTCTAAATCAAACACGGTTTGAGCAAGCTCTTTGAAACTTGGCACAATAATGTAGTTCCAAGTTCTATCGCTATGGTTTGTGTCCTTTTGAAGTAGCCCCAAGCAGAGACTGGCGAGAATCACTTTCATTGAAAGGGGTTGCCAAGCTTCCAAAAAACTACTAGTTAAATAAAATCTCAGCAAACATTTTTTCACCCAATCTTGATGATACTTCCATTTAATGATCAGTACACAAATCCCACTTGGCTCACCAAATTTCGTTCTTCTAGGTTAAACCGTTCCTTTGCAGTAACTGTTTTCATGTTTAGGTTTCACTGTGTTTTCTCCTATATGGATACATGTAGTTGGAACTCTAAATCAAACACGGTTTGTGCTAGCTCTTTCAAACTTGGCACAATAATGTAGTTCGAAGTTCTATCGCTATGGTTTGTGTCCTATTGAAGTAGCCCAAGCAGAGATTGGCGAGAATCACTTTCATTGAAAGGCGTTGCCAAGCTTCCAAAAAACTACGAGTTTCCTGAAATCTCAGCAAACATTTTTTCACCCAATCTTGATGATACTTCCATTTAATGATCAGTACACCAATCCCACTTGGCTCACCAAATTTCGTTCTTCTAGGTTAAACCGTTCCTTTGCAGTAACCGTTTTCATGTTTAGGTTTCACTCTGTTTTCTCCTATATGGATACATGTAGTTGGAACTCTAAATCAAACACGGTTTGTGCTAGCTCTTTGAAACTTGGCACAATAATGTAGTTCCAAGTTCTATCGCTATGGTTTGTGTCCTATTGAAGTAGACCCAAGCAGAGACTGGCGAGAATCACTTTCATTGAAAGGGGTTGCCAAGCTTCCAAAAAACTACGAGTTTCCTGAAATCTCAGCAAACATTTTTCACCCAATCTTGATGATACTTCCATTTAATGATCAGTACACCAATCCCACTTGGCTCACCAAATTTCGTTCTTCTAGGTTAAACCGTTCCGTTGCAGTAACCCTTTTCGTGTTTAGGTTTCACTCTGTTTTCTCCTATATGGATACATGTAGTTGGAACTCTAAATCAAACACGGTTTGTGCTAGCTCTTTGAAACTTGGCACAATAATGTAGTTCCAAGTTCTATCGATCTGGTTTGTGTCCTATTGAAGTAGCCCCAAGCAGAGACTGGCGAGAATCACTTTCATTGAAAGGGGTTGCCAAGCTTCCAAAAAACGAGTTTCCTGAAACCTCAGCAAACATTTTTTCACCCAATCTTGATGATACTTCCATTTAATGATCAGCACACCAATCCCACTTGGCTCACCAAATTTCATTTTTCTAGGTTAAACCGTTCCTGTGCAGTAACCCTTTTCATGTTTAGGTTTCACTCTGTTTTCTCCTATATGGATACATGTATTTGGATCTCTAAATCAAACACGGTTTGTGCTAGCTCTTTGAAACTTGGCACAATAATGTAGTTCCAAGTTCTATCGCTATGGTTTGTGTCCTATTGAAGTAGCCGCAAGCTGAGACTGACGAGAATCACTTTCATTGAAAGGGGTTGCCAAGCATCCAAAAAACTACGAGTTTCCTGAAACCTCAGCAAACATTTTTTCACCCAATCTTGATGATACTTCCATTTAATGATCAGTACACCAATCCCACTTGGCTCACCAAATTTCGTTCTTCTAGGTTAAACCGTTCCTTTGCAGTAACCGTTTTCATGTTTAGGTTTCACTCTGTTTTCTCCTATATGGATACATGTAGTTGGAACTCTAAATCAAACACGGTTTGTGCTAGCTCTTTGAAACTTGGCAGAATAATGTAGTTCCAAGTTCTATCACTATGGTTTGTGTCCTATTGAAGTAGCGACTAGCAGAGACTGACGAGAATCACTTTCATTGAAAGGGGTTGCCAAGCTTCCAAAAAACTACGAGTTTCCTGAAATCTCAGCAAACATTTTTTCACCCAATCTTAATGATACTTCCATTTAATGATCAGCACACCAATCCCACTTGGCTCACCAAATTTCGTTCTTCTAGGTTAAACCGTTCCTTGGCAGTAACCCTTTTCATGTTTAGGTTTCACTCTGTTTTCTCCTATATGGATACATGTAGTTGGAACTGTAAATCAAACACGGTTTGTGCTAGCTCTTTGAAACTTGGGACAATAATGTAGTTCCAAGTTCTATAGCTATGGTTTGTGTCCTATTGAAGTAGCCCCAAGCAGAGACTGACGAGAATCACTTTCATTGAAAGGGGTTGCCAAGCTTCCAAAAAACTACGAGTTTCCTGAAATCTCAGCAAACATTTTTTTCACCCAATCTTGATGATACTTACATTTAATGATCAGCACACCAATCCCACTTGGCTCACCAAATTTCATTCTTCTAGGTTAAACTGTTCCTTTGCAGTAACCCTTTTCATGTTTAGGTTTTCACTCTGTTTTCTCCTATATGGATACATGTAGTTGGAACTCTAAATCAAACACGGTTTGTCCTAGCTCTTTGAAACTTGGCACAATAATGTAGTTCCAAGTTCTATCGCTATGGTTTGTGTCCTATTGAAGTAGCCCCAAGCAGAGACTGACGAGAATCACTTTCATTGAAAGGGGTTGCCAAGCTTCCAAAAAACTACGAGTTTCCTGAAATCTCAGCAAACATTTTTTCACCCAATCTTGATGATACTTCCATTTAATGATCAGTACACCAATCCCACTTGGCTCACCAAATTTCGTTCTTCTAGGTTAAACCGTTCCTTTGCAGAAACCGTTTTCAGGTTTAGGTTTCACTCTGTTTTCTCCTATATGGATACATGTAGTTGGAACTCTAAATCAAACACGGTTTGTGCTAGCTCTTTGAAACTTGGGACAATAATGTAGTTCCAAGTTCTATAGCTATGGTTTGTGTCCTATTGAAGTAGCCCCAAGCAGAGACTGACGAGAATCACTTTCATTGAAAGGGGTTGCCAAGCTTCCAAAAAACTACGAGTTTCCTGAAATCTCAGCAAACATTTTTTCACCCAATCTTGATGATACTTCCATTTAATGATCAGCACACCAATCCCACTTGGCTCACCAAATTTCGTTCTTCTAGGTTAAACCGTTCCTTTGCAGAAACCGTTTTCAGGTTTAGGTTTCACTCTGTTTTCTCCTATATGGATACATGTAGTTGGAACTCTAAATCAAACACGGTTTGTGCTAGCTCTTTGAAACTTGGCACAATAATGTAGTTCCAAGTTCTATCGCTATGGTTTGTGTCCTATTGAAGTAGCCCCAAGCAGAGTCTGGCGAGAATGACTTTCATTGAAAGGGGTTGCCAAGCTTCAAAAAAACTGCGAGTTTCCTGAAATCTCAGCAAACATTTTTTCACCCAATCTTGATGATACTTCCATTTAATGATCAGTACACCAATCCCACTTGGCTCACCAAATTTCGTTCTTCTAGGTTAAACCGTTCCTTTGCAGTAACCGTTTTCATGTTTAGGTTTCACTCTGTTTTCTCCTATATGGATACATGTAGTTGGAACTCTAAATCAAACACGGTTTGTGCTAGCTCTTTGAAACTTGGCACAATAATGTAGTTCCAAGTTCTATCGCTATGGTTTGTGTCCTATTGAAGTAGACCCAAGCAGAGACTGGCGAGAATCACTTTCATTGAAAGGGGTTGCCAAGCTTCCAAAAAACTACGAGTTTCCTGAAATCTCAGCAAACATTTTTTCACCCAATCTTGATGATACTTCCATTTAATGATCAGTACACCAATCCCACTTGGCTCACCAAATTTCGTTCTTCTAGGTTAAACCGTTCCGTTGCAGTAACCCTTTTCGTGTTTAGGTTTCACTCTGTTTTCTCCTATATGGATACATGTAGTTGGAACTCTAAATCAAACACGGTTTGTGCTAGCTCTTTGAAACTTGGGACAATAATGTAGTTCCAAGTTCTATAGCTATGGTTTGTGTCCTATTGAAGTAGCCCCAAGCAGAGACTGACGAGAATCACTTTCATTGAAAGGGGTTGCCAAGCTTCCAAAAAACTACGAGTTTCCTGAAATCTCAGCAAACATTTTTTTCACCCAATCTTGATGATACTTCCATTTAATGATCAGCACACCAATCCCACTTGGCTCACCAAATTTCATTCTTCTAGGTTAAACTGTTCCTTTGCAGTAACCCTTTTCATGTTTAGGTTTCACTCTGTTTTCTCCTATATGGATACATGTAGTAGGAACTCTAAATCAAACACGGTTTGTCCTAGCTCTTTGAAACTTGGCACAATAATGTACTTCCAAGTTCTATCGCTATGGTTTGTGTCCTATTGAAGTAGCCCCAAGCAGAGACTGACGAGAATCACTTTCATTGAAAGGGGTTGCCAAGCTTCCAAAAAACTACGAGTTTCCTGAAATATCAGCAAACATTTTTTCACCCAATCTTGATGATACTTCCATTTAATGATCAGTACACCAATCCCACTTGGCTCACCAAATTTCGTTCTTCTAGGTTAAACCGTTCCTTTGCAGAAACCGTTTTCAGGTTTAGGTTTCACTCTGTTTTCTCCTATATGGATACATGTAGTTGGAACTCTAAATCAAACACGGTTTGTGCTAGCTCTTTGAAACTTGGCACAATAATGTAGTTCCAAGTTCTATCACTATGGGTTGTGTCCTATTGATGTGGCCCCAAGCAGAGACTGGCGAGAATCACTTTCATTGAAAGGGGTTGCCAAGCTTCCAAAAAACTACGAGTTTCCTGAAATCTCAGCAAACATTTTTTCACCCAATCTTGATGATACTTCCATTTTATGATCAGTACAGCAATCCCACTTGGCTCACCAAATTTCGTTCTTCTAGGTTAAACCGTTCCTTTGCAGTAACCGTTTTCATGTTTAGGTTTCACTCTGTTTTCTCCTATATGGATACATGTAGTTGGAACTCTAAATCAAACACGGTTTGAGCAAGCTCTTTGAAACTTGGCACAATAATGTAGTTCCAAGTTCTATCACTATGGTTTGTGTCCTATTGAAGTAGCCCCGAGCAGAGACTGGCGAGAATCACTTTCATTGAAAGGGTTGCCAAGCTTCCAAAAAACGAGTTTCCTGAAACCTCAGCAAACATTTTTTCACCCCAATCTTCATGATACTTCCATTTAATGATCAGCACACCAATCCCACTTGGCTCAGCAAATTTCATTCTTCTAGGTTAAACTGTTCATTTGCAGTAACCCTTTTCATGTTTAGGTTTCACTCTGTTTTCTCCTATATGGATACATATAGTTGGAACTCTAAATCAAACACGGTTTGTGCTAGCTCTTTCAAACTTGGCACAATAATGTAGTTCCAAGTTCTATCGCTATGGTTTGTGTCCTATTGAAGTAGCCCCAAGCAGAGACTGACGAGAATCACTTTCATTGAAAGGGGTTGCCAAGCTTCCAAAAAACTACGAGTTTCCTGAAATCTCAGCAAACATTTTTTCACCCAATCTTGATGATACTTCCATTTAATGATCAGTACACCAATCTCACTTGGCTCACCAAATTTCGTTCTTCTAGGTTAAACCGTTCCTTTGCAGAAACCGTTTTCAGGTTTAGGTTTCACTCTGTTTTCTCCTATATGGATACATGTAGTTGGAACTCTAAATCAAACACGGTTTGTGCTAGCTCTTTGAAACTTGGCACAATAATGTAGTTCCAAGTTCTATCACTATGGTTTGTGTCCTATTGATGTGGCCCCAAGCAGAGACTGGCGAGAATGACTTTCATTGAAAGGGGTTGCCAAGCTTCCAAAAAACTACAAGTTTCCTGAAATCTCAGCAAACATTTTTTCAACCCAATCTTGATGATACTTCCATTTTATGATCAGTACAGCAATCCCACTTGGCTCACCAAATTTCGTTCTTCTAGGTTAAACCGTTCCTTTGCAGTAACCGTTTTCATGTTTAGGTTTCACTCTGTTTTCTCCTATATGGATACATGTAGTTGGAACTCTAAATCAAACACGGTTTGAGCAAGCTCTTTGAAACTTGGCACAATAATGTAGTTCCAAGTTCTATCACTATGGTTTGTGTCCTATTGAAGTAGCCCCGAGCAGAGACTGGCGAGAATCACTTTCATTGAAAGGGGTTGCCAAGCTTCCAAAAAACGAGTTTCCTGAAACCTCAGCAAACATTTTTTCACCCAATCTCGATGATACTTCCATTTTATGATCAGTACACCAATCCCACTTGGCTCACCAAATTTCATTCTTCTAGGTTAAACCGTTCCTTTGCAGTAACCGTTTTCATGTTTAGGTTTCACTCTGTTTTCTCCTATATGGATACATGTAGTTGGAACTCTAAATCAAACACGGTTTGAGCAAGCTCTTTGAAACTTGGGACAATAATGTAGTTCCAAGTTCTATCGCTATGGTTTGTGTCCTATTGAAGTAGCCCTAAGCAGAGACTGGCGAGAATCACTTTCATTGAAAGGGGTTGCCAAGCTTCCAAAAAACTACGAGTTTCCTGAAATCTCAGCAAACATTTTTTCACCCAATCTTGATGATACTTCCATTTAATTATCAGTACACCAATCCCACTTGGCTCACCAAATTTCGTTCTTCTAGGTTAAACCGTTCCTTTGCAGAAACCGTTTTCAGGTTTAGGTTTCACTCTGTTTTCTCCTATATGGATACATGTAGTTGGAACTCTAAATCAAACACGGTTTGTGCTAGCTCTTTGAAACTTGGCACAATAATGTAGTTCCAAGTTCTATCACTATGGTTTGTGTCCTATTGAAGTAGCCCCAAGCAGAGACTGGCGAGAATGACTTTCATTGAAAGGGGTTGCCAAGCTTCCAAAAAACTACGAGTTTCCTGAAATCTCAGCAAACATTTTTTCACCCAATCTTGATGATACTTCCATTTTATGATCAGTACACCAATCCCACTTGGCTCACCAAATTTCGTTCTTCTAGGTTAAACCGTTCCTTTGCAGTAACCGTTTTCATGTTTAGGTTTCACTCTGTTTTCTCCTATATGGATACATGTAGTTGGAACTCTAAATCAAACACGGTTTGAGCAAGCTCTTTGAAACTTGGGACAATAATGTAGTTCCAAGTTCTATCGCTATGGTTTGTGTCCTATTGAAGTAGCCCCAAGCAGAGACTGGCGAGAATCACTTTCATTGAAAGGGGTTGCCAAGCTTCCAAAAAACTACTAGTTAAATAAAATCTCAGCAAACATTTTTTCACCCAATCTTGATGATACTTCCATTTAATGATCAGTACACAAATCCCACTTGGCTCACCAAATTTCGTTCTTCTAGGTTAAACCGTTCCTTTGCAGTAACTGTTTTCATGTTTAGGTTTCACTGTGTTTTCTCCTATATGGATACATGTAGTTGGAACTCTAAATCAAACACGGTTTGTGCTAGCTCTTTCAAACTTGGCACAATAATGTAGTTCGAAGTTCTATCGCTATGGTTTGTGTCCTATTGAAGTAGCCCCAAGCAGAGATTGGCGAGAATCACTTTCATTGAAAGGGGTTGCCAAGCTTCCAAAAAACTACGAGTTTCCTGAAATCTCAGCAAACATTTTTTCACCCAATCTTTTTTTTTTTTTTTTTGTCGTTCATAACATTACATAGTTCTTAATACATCATATTACACGGTTTGATTCAAGTGGATTATGAACTCCCGCTTTTACCCCGTATACAAATTGCTGTATCACATCAGTTACCCTTCCATTGATTGACATATTGCCTTTCTAGTGTCTGATGTAATCTGCTGTCTGTCCTATTGTCTACTATCCCCCCTCCCCTCCCCTCCCCTCCCCTTTTCTCTCTCTACCCCTTCTACTGTATATCATGTCTTCCATTTGTATTCTCTTGACTTACCCCTCCTTACCTCTTATATGACATTTTGTATAACCCTGAGGATCGCCTTCCATTTCCATGCAATTTCCCTTCTCACTCCCTTTCCCTCCCACCTCTCATCCCTGTTTACTGTAAATATTCTTCTCAAGCTCTTCGTCCCTACCCTGTCCTTGTTTACACCCCTTATATCAAAGGAGTCATTTGGTATTTGTTTTTTAAAGATTGACTAGCTTCACTTAGCATAATCTGCTCTAATGCCATCCATTTCCCTCCAAATTCTATAATTTTGTCATTTTTTAATGCAGAGTAATACTCCATAGTGTATAAATGCCACATTTTTTTTTATCCATTCATCTATTGAAGGGCATCTAGGCTGGTTCCACAGTCTTGCTATCGTGAATTGAGCTGCTATGAACATCGATGTAGCAGTGTCCCTGTAGCATGCTCTTGTTAGGGCTTTAGGGAATAGACCGAGAAGGGGAATAGCTGGGTCAAATGGTGGTTCCATTCCCAGCTTTCCGAGAAATCTCCATACTGCTTTCCAAATTGGCTGCACCAATTTGCAGTCCCACCAGCAATGAACAAGAGTGCCCTTTTCCCCGCATCCTCTGCAGCACTTATTGTTGTTTGACTTCCTAATGGCTGCCAGTCTTACTGGAGTGAGATGGTATCTTAGGGTAGTTTTGATTTGCATTTCTCTGACTGCTAGTGATGGTGAGCATTTTTTCATGTACTTGTTGATTGATTGTATGTCCTCCTCTGAGAAGTGTCTGTTCAGGTCCTTGGCCCATTTATTGATTGGGTTATTTGTTATCTTATTGTCTAATTTTTTGAGTTCTTTGTATATTCTGGTTATTAGGGCTCTATCTGAAGTGTGTGGAGTAAAGATTTGTTCCCAGGATGTAGGCTCCCTATTTATCTCTCTTATTGTTTCTTTTGCTGAGAAAAAACTTTTTAGTTTGAGTAAGTCCCATTTGTTGATTCTATTTGTTAACTCTAGCGCTATGGGTGTCCTATTGAGGAATTTGGAGCCCGATCCCACAGCGTGTAGATCATAACCAACTTTTTCTTCTATCAGATGCCGTGTCTCTGATTTAATATCAAGCTCCTTGATCCATTTTGAGTTAACTTTTGTGCACGGCGAGAGATAGGGTTTCAGATTCATTTTGGTGCAAATGGATTTCCAGTTTTCCCAGCACCATTTGTTGAAGATGCTATCCTTCCTCCATTGCATGCTTTTAGCCCCTTTATCAAAAATAAGATAGTTGTAGTTTTGTGGATTGGTTACTGTGTCCTCTATTCTGTACCATTGGTCCACCCGCCTGTTTTGGTACCAGTACCATGCTGTTTTTGTTACTATTGCTCTGTAGTATAGTTTGAAGTCTGGTATCGCTATACCTCCTGATTCACACTTCCTGCTTAGTATTGTTTTTGCTATTCTGGGTCTTTTATTATTCCATATGAATTTCATGATTCTTTTATCTATTTCTACAAGATATGCTGTTGGGATTTTGATTGGCATTGCATTGAACTTATAGAGAACTTTTGGTAATATCGCCATTTTGATGATGTTAGTTCTGCCTATCCATGAGCAGGGTATGTTTTTCCATCTTCTAAGGTCTTCTTCTATGTCTTTCTTTAGGGTTCTGTAATTTTCATTGTATAAATCTTTCACCTCTTTTGTTAGGTTGATTCCCAAGTATTTTATTTTTTGGGGGGATATTGTGAATGGAGTAGTTGTCCTCATTTCCGTTTCAGAGGATTTGTCGCTCATATACAGGAATGCCTTTGATTTATGCGTGTTGATCTTATATCCTGCCACTTTGCTGAATTCATTTATTAGCTCTAATAGCTTCTTTGTAGACCCTTTTGGGTCTGCTAGGTATAGAATCATATCATCTGCAAATAGTGATACTTTAAGTTCTTCTTTTCCTATTTTTATGCCTTTAATTTCTTTTGACTGTCTAATTGCTCTGGCCAGTGTTTCGAGGACTATGTTGAACAGAAGTGGTGAGAGAGGGCATCCCTGTCTTGTACCAGATCTTAGAGGGAATGCCTTCAATTTTTCTCCGTTCAGAATGATGCTGGCCTGTGGCTTATCATAGATTGCTTTTACAATGTTGAGGTATGATCCTGTTATCCCTAATTTTTCTAGCGTTTTGAACATAAAGGGATGCTGTACTTTGTCGAATGCTTTTTCTGCATCTATTGAGATGATCATATGGTTCTTATTTTTAAGTCTATTGATGTGGTGAATAACATTTATTGATTTCCGTAATATTAAACCAGCCTTGCATCCCAGGGATGAATCCTACTTGATCATGATGTATAATTTTTTTGATATGTATTTGAATCCGATTCACCAGAATTTTATTGAGGATTTTTGCGTCAAGGTTCATTAGAGATATTGGTCTGTAGTTTTCCTTCTTTGATGTGTCTTTGTCTGGTTTTCGGAATTAGGGTGATGTTGGCCTCGTAGAATGAATTTGGAAGTTCTCCCTCTTTTTCTATTTCCTGAAATAGCTTGAAAAGTATTGGTGTTAGTTCCTCTCTAAAGGTTTGTAAAACTCTGCTGTATACCCATCCGGTCCTGGGCTTTTCTTAGTTGGTAGTCTTTTGATGGTTTCTTCTATTTCCTCTATTGTTATTGGTCTGTTTAGGTTGTCTATATCCCTCCTGGCTCAATCTGGGCA
>NW_027553353.1:0-40000 GCF_045843805.1 Urocitellus parryii
TGGCACAATAATGTAGTTTTTCCAAGTTCTATCTCTTTGGTTTGTTTCCTTTTGAAGCAGTCCAAAGCAGAGACTGACGAATATTACTTTAATTGAAAGGGGTTGCCAAGCTTCCAAAAAACTACGAGTTTCCTGAAATCTCAGCAAACATTTTTTCACCCAATCTTGATGATACCTGCAGGTAATGATGACTACACCAATCCCACTTGGCTCACCAAATTTCGTTCTTCTAGGTAAAACTGTTCGTTTGCAGTAACGGTTTTAATTTTGGGGTTTCACTCTGTTTTCTTTTTTTTTTTATTTGGTCGTTCATAACATTACATAGTTCTTAATACATCATATTACATGGTTGATTCACATGGATTATGAACTCCCGCTTTTACCCCGTATACAAATTGCTGTATCACATCAGTTTCCCTTCCATTGATTGACATATTGCCTTTCTAGTGTCTGATGTATTCTGCTGTCTGTCCTATTCTCTACTAACCCCCCTCCCCTCCCCTCGCCTCCCCTCCCCTCCCCTTTTCTCTCTCTACCCCTTCTACTGTAAAATCATTTCTTCCATTTGTATTATCTTGTCTTACCCCTCCTTTCCTCTTATATGACATTTTTTATAACCCTGAGGATCGCCTTCCATTTCCATGCACTTTCCCTTCTCACTCCCTTTCCCTCCCACCTCTCATCCCTGTTTAATGTAAATCTTCTTCTCAAGCTCTTCGTCCCTACCCTGTCCTTGTTCACTCTCCTTATATCAAAGGAGTCATTTGGAATTTGTTTTTTAAAGATTGACTAGCTTCACTTAGCATAATCTGCTCTAATGCCATCCATTTCCCTCCAAATTCTATGATTTTGTCATTTTTTAATGCAGAGTAATACTCCATAGTATATAAATGCCACATTTTTTTTATCCATTCATCTATTGAAGGGCATCTAGGCTGGTTCCACAGTCTTGCTATCGTGAATTGAGCTGCTATGAACATCGATGTAGCAGTGTCCCTGTAGCATGCTCTTGTTAGGGCTTTAGGGAATAGACCGAGAAGGGGAATAGCTGGGTCGAATGGTGGTTCCATTCCCAGCTTTCCAAGAAATCTCCATACTGCTTTCCAAATTGGCTGCACCAATTTGCAGTCCCACCAGCAATGAACAAGAGTGCCCTTTTCCCCGCATCCTCTCCAGCACTTATTGTTGTTTGACTTCCTAATGGCTGCCAGTCTTACTGGAGTGAGATGGTATCTTAGGGTAGTTTTGATTTGCATTTCTCTGACTACTAGCGATGGTGAGCATTTTTTCATGTACTTGTTTGATTGATTGTATGTCCTCCTCTGAGAAGTGTCTGTTCAGGTCCTTGGCCCATTTATTGATTGGGTTATTTGTTATCTTATTGTCTAATTTTTTGAGTTCTTTGTATATTCTGGTTATTAGGGCTCTATCTGAAGTGTGTGGAGTAAAGATTTGTTCCCAGGATGTAGGCTCCCTGTTTATCTCTCTTATTGTTTCTTTTGCTGAGAAAAAACTTTTTAGTTTGAGTAAGTCCCATTTGTTGATTCTATTTGTTAACTCTAGCGCTATGGGTGTCCTATTGAGGAATTTGGAGCCCGATCCCACCGCGTGTAGATCATAACCAACTTTTTCTTCTATCAGATGCCATGTCTCTGATTTAATATCAAGCTCCTTGATCCATTTTGAGTTAACTTTTGTGCACGGCGAGAGATAGGGATTCAGATTCATTTTGGTACAAATGGATTTCCAGTTTTCCCAGCACCATTTGTTGAAGATGCTATCCTTCCTCCATTGCATGCTTTTAGCCCCTTTATCAAAAATAAGATAGTTGTAGTTTTGTGGATTGGTTACTGTGTCCTCTATTCTGTACCATTGGTCCACCCGCCTGTTTTGGTACCAGTACCATGCTGTTTTTGTTACTATTGCTCTGTAGTATAGTTTGAAGTCTGGTATCGCTATACCGCCTGATTCACACTTCCTGCTTAGTATTGTTTTTGCTATTCTGGGTCTCTTATTGTTCCATATGAATTTCATGATTCTTTTATCGATTTCTACAAGATATGCTGTTGGGATTTTGATTGGCATTGCATTGAACTTATATAGGACTTTTGGTAATATCGCCATTTTGATGATGTTAGTTCTGCCTATCCATGAGCAGGGTATATTTTTCATCTTCTAAGGTCTTCTTCTATGTCTTTCTTTAGGGTTCTGTAATTTTCATTGTATAAATCTTTCACCTCTTTTGTTAGGTTGATTCCCAAGTATTTTATTTTTTGGGGGGATATTGTGAATGGAGTAGTTGTCCTCATTTCCGTTTCAGAGGCTCTGTCGCTGATATACAGGAATGCCTTTGATTTATGCGTGTTGATCTTATATCCTGCTACTTTGCTGAATTCATTTATTAGCTCTAATAGCTTCTTTGTAGACCCTTTTGGGTCTGCTAGGTATAGAATCATATCATCTGCAAATAGTGATAATTTAAGTTCTTCTTTTCCTATTTTTATGCCTTTAATTTCTTTCGTCTGCCTAATTGCTCTGGCCAGTATTTCGAGGACTATGTTGAACAGAAGTGGTGAGAGAGGGCATCCCTGTCTTGTACCAGATCTTAGAGGGAATGCCTTCAATTTTTCTCCATTCAGAATGATGCTGGCCTGTGGCTTATCATAGATTGCTTTTACAATGTTGAGGTATGATCCAGTTATCCCTAATTTTTCTAGAGTTTTGAACATAAAGGGATGCTGTACTTTGTCGAAAGCTTTTTCTGCATCTATCGATATGATCATATGGTTCTTATTTTTAAGTCTATTGATGTGGTGGATAACATTTATTGTTTTCCGTATATTGAACCAACCTTGCATACCAGGGATGAATCCTACTTGATCATGGTGTATAATTTTTTTGATATGTATTTGAATCCGATTCGCCAGAATTTTATTGAGGATTTTTGCATCAAGGTTCATTAGAGATATTGGTCTGTAGTTTTCTTTCTTTGAAGTGTCTTTGTCTGGTTTCGGAATCAGGGTGATGTTGGCCTCGTAGAACGAATTTGGAAGTTCTCCCTCCTTTTCTATTTCCTGAAATAGCTTGAAAAGTATTGGTGTTAGTTCCTCTTTAAAGGTTTTGTAAAACTCTGCTGTATATCCATCCGGTCCTGGGCTTTTCGTAGTTGGTAGTCTTTTGATGGTTTCTTCTATTTCCTCTATTGTTATTGGTCTGTTTAGGTTGTCTATATCCTCCTGGCTCAATCTAGGCAGATCATAAGACTCAAGGAATTTATCTATGCCTTCACTATCTTCTATTTTATTGGAGTATAAGGATTCAAAGTAGTTTCTGATTATCTTCTGTATTTCTGAAGTGTCTGTTGTGATATTGCCTTTTTCATCCCGTATGCTAGTAATTTGGGTTCTCTCTCTTCTTCTCTTCGTTAGCATGGCTAAGGGTCTGTCAATTTTATTTATTTTTTCAAAGAACCAGCTTTTAGTTTTGTCAATTTTTTCAATTGTTTCTTTTGTTTCAATTTCATTAATTTCAGCTCTGATTTTAATTATTTCTTGCCTTCTACTTCTTTTGCTATTGTTTTGCTCTTCTTTTTCTAGGATTTTGAGATGAAGTATGAGATCATTTATTTGTTGGTTTTTTCTTTTTTTGAGGAATGAACTCCAAGCAATGAATTTTCCTCTTAGAACTGCTTTCAATGTGTCCCATAGATTCCGATATGTTGTGTCTGTGTTTTCATTTAACTCTAGGAATTTTTTAATTTCCTCCTTGATGTCTTCAAAAACCCATTGATCACTCAGCAACCTATTGTTCATTCTCCAGGTGATGTTTGATTTTTCCTTTCTTCTTTTATCATTGATTTTCAGTTTCATTCCATTATGATCAGACAAGATGCATGGTATTATCTCTACCTCTTTGTATTGTCTAAGAGTTGCCCTGTGACATAGTATATGGTCTATTTTTGAGAAGGTTCCATGTGCTGCTGAGAAAAAAGTGTAGCTACTTGATGTTGGGTGGTATAGTCTATATATGTCAATTAAGTCTAGGTTGTTAATTGTGTTATTGAGTTCTATAGTTTCCTTATTTAACTTTTGTTTGGAAGATCTGTCCAGTGGTGAGAGAGGTGTGTTGAAGTCTCCCATGATTACTGTATGGTGGTCTATTAGACTCTTGAACTTGAGAAGAGTTTGCTTGATGAACATGGCTGCTCCATTATTTGGGGCATATATATTTATGATTGTTATGTCTTGTTGGTGCATGGTTCCCTTGAGCAGTATGAAGTGTCCTTCTTTATCCCTTTTGATTAGCTTTGGCTTGAAATCTATTTTATTAGATATGAGTATGGACACTCCTGCTTGTTTCCGCGGTCCATATGAGTGATATGATTTTTCCCAACCTTTCACCTTCAGTCTATGTACATCTTTTCCTATCAAATGCGTCTCCTGTAGACAGCATATTGTTGGGTCTTGTTTTGTGATCCATTCTACTAGCCTGTGTCTCTTAATTGGTGAGTTTAATCCATTAACATTTAGGGTTATTATTGAGATATGGTTTGTTCTTCTATCCATATTTGTTTATTGATGTTACTAAACCTGATTTGTTATCCTCTTTGACTACTTTCCCCCCTTTACTGTCCTACCTCCCATTGTTGGTTATCAATGTTATTTTCCATTTCCTCTTCCTGTAATGTTTTGCCAAGGATTTTTTGAAGAGATGGTTTTCTAGCTGCGAATTCTTTTAACTTTTGTTTATCGTGGAAGGTTTTAATTTCATCTTCTAACCTGAAGCTTAATTTCGCCGGATACAAGATTCTTGGTTGGAATCCATTTTCTTTAAGCGTTTGAAATATGTTATTCCAGGATCTTCTAGCTTTTAGAGTCTGTGTTGAGAGATCAGCTGTTATTCTGATTGGTTTACCCCTAAATGTAATCTGCTTCCTTTCCCTTGTAGCTTTTAAAATTCTCTCCTTGTTCTGTATGTTGGACATCTTCATTATAATGTGTCTTGGTGTGGATCTCTTATGATTTTGCACATTCGGCGTCCTGTAGGCTTCTAGGATTTGGGATTCTGTCTCATTCTTCAAGTCTGGGAAGTTTTCTTGTATTATTTCACTGAATAGATTGCTTAATCCTTTGGTTTGGAGCTCTGTGCCTTCCTGTATCCCAATGACTCTTAAGTTAGGTCTTTTGATATTATCCCATAGCTCTTGAATGTTCTGCTCATGGTTTCTTAGTAGACTTGCTGAGCTATCTATGTTCTTTTCAAGTTGAAATACTCTGTCTTCATTATCTGATGTTCTATCTTCTAAGTGATCCACTCTGCTGGTAGTATTCTCAATTGAGTTTTTAAGTTGGTTTATTGTTTCCTGCATTCCTAGTATTTCTATTTGTTTGTTTTTTATTACCTCTATCTCCCTGTGAAATTGATCTTTAACTTCCTGGATTTGTTTGTCAATGTGATCTTTCATTGTCTGATTTTGCTGTCTCATGTCTTCCTTGAGACTCCAGATCATCTGAAGCATGTATGTCCTGAGCTCTCTATCTGACATTCCATCTGTTGCAGCTATTACCTCTTCTAAAGTTGAGTTGACCTGCATTGCCTGTGGTCCTTTCTTTCCTTGTCGTTTCATACTGCTGGCGTTTCTTCCTGCTTGGTGAAATTGTTGTGTCTTTGATATTTTCCCCCTCTATTTATTTATATTGCTCTTGTATAGTTGAAAAATCACCCTTGCAGGGCAGGTAGTGGCTGTGATCCTCCTCCAATTAGTGTGATCCGTCTACCATGCTGGCAGGCCCTAGGTCTGCTTTGCTGGTCGGTCAAAGGTCTACCTACCCAGCAGGCGCCAGGGGCACCTGTGTCACTCCATAGGTTGCTGGGCCTAACCTCCCGATGGGTTGCAGGTTCGCCTCGCTTGCAGGCACTGGGGGAGAGGCCGGTTCCGCCCCTCAGCAGGCTTTGGGCCCGCTCTGCTCCTGTTCACAGTCCCGCCTACCTGCAGACACTGGGGGAGGGGACGGGCCTAGCCCTCAGCCGTCCGCCGCCGGACCTGTCCTAGTGGGTCCGGTCCGCGTTCCCCGCCGGCACGTGTAGCTGCAGTCCCTTGGCTGGTTGCTGGGCCTGACCCGCCCGCCCGTGGCTTGCAGGTGCACCTCGCTTGCAGGCACTGGGGGAGGGGCCGGTTCCGCCCCTCAGCAGGCTTTGGGCCGGCTCTGCTGCTGTTCTCAGTCCCTCCTACCTGCAGACACTGGGGAGGGGACGGGCCTAGCCCTCAGCCGTCCGCCGCCGGACCTGTCCTAGTGGGTCCGGTCCGCGTTCCCCGCCGGCGCGTGAAGCTGCAGTCCCTTGGCTGGTTGCTGGGCCTGACCCGCCCGCCCGTGGCTTGCAGGTGCGCCTCGCTTGCAGGCACTGGGGGAGGGGCCGGTTCCGCCCCTCAGCAGGCTTTGGGCTGGCTCTGCTGCTGTTCTCAGTCCCTCCTACCTGCAGACACTGGGGGAGGGGACGGGCCTAGCCCTCAGCCGTCCGCCGCTGGACCTGTCCTAGTGGGTCCGGTCCGCGTTCCCCGCCGGCGCGTGTAGCTGCAGTCCCTTGGCTGGTTGCTGGGCCTGACCCGCCCGCCCGTGGCTTGCAGGTGCGCCTCGCTTGCAGGGACTGGAGGAGGGGCCGGTTCCGCCCCTCAGCAGGCTTTGGGCTGGCTCTGCTGCTGTTCTCAGTCCCTCCTACCTGCAGACACTGGGGGAGGGGACGGGCCTAGCCCTCAGCTGTCCGCCGCCGGACCTGTCCTAGTGGGTCCGGTCCGCGTTCCCCGCCGGCGCGTGTAGCTGCAGTCCCTTGGCTGGTTGCTGGGCCTGACCCGCCCGCCCGTGGCTTGCAGGTGCGCCTCGCTTGCAGGCACTGGGGGAGGGGCCGGTTCCGCCCCTCAGCAGGCTTTGGGCTGGCTCTGCTGCTGTTCTCAGTCCCTCCTACCTGCAGACACTGGGGGAGGGGACGGGCCTAGCCCTCAGCCGTCCGCCGCTGGACCTGTCCTAGTGGGTCCGGTCCGCGTTCCCCGCCGGCGCGTGTAGCTGCAGTCCCTTGGCTGGTTGCTGGGCTTGACCCGCCCGCCCGTGGCTTGCAGGTACGCCTCGCTTGCAGGCACTGGGGGAGGGGCCGGTTCCGCCCCTCAGCAGGCTTTGGGCTGGCTCTGCTGCTGTTCTCAGTCCCTCCTACCTGCAGACACTGGGGAGGGGACGGGCCTAGCCCTCAGCCATCCGCCGCCGGACCTGTCCTAGTGGGTCCGGTCCGCGTTCCCCGCCGGCGCGTGTAGCTGCAGTCCCTTGGCTGGTTGCTGGGCCTGACCCGCCCGCCCGTGGCTTGCAGGTGCGCCTCGCTTGCAGGCACTGGGGGAGGGGCCGGTTCCGCCTCTCAGCAGGCTTTGGGCTGGCTCTGCTGCTGTTCTCAGTCCCTCCTACCTGCAGACACTGGGGGAGGGGACGGGCCTAGCCCTCAGCCGTCCGCCGCCGGACCTGTCCTAGTGGGTCCGGTCCGCGTTCCCCGCCGGCGCGTGAAGCTGCAGTCCCTTGGCTGGTTGCTGGGCCTGACCCGCCCGCCCGTGGCTTGCAGGTGCGCCTCGCTTGCAGGCACTGGGGGAGGGGCTGGTTCCGCCCCTCAGCAGGCTTTGGGCTGGCTCTGCTGCTGTTCTCAGTCCCTCCTACCTGCAGACACTGGGGGAGGGGACGGGCCTAGCCCTCAGCTGTCCGCCGCCGGACCTGTCCTAGTGGGTCCGGTCCGCGTTCCCCGCCGGCGCGTGTAGCTGCAGTCCCTTGGCTGGTTGCTGGGCCTGACCCGCCAGCCCGTGGCTTGCAGGTGCGCCTCGCTTGCAGGCACTGGGGGAGGGGCCGGTTCCGCCCCTCAGCAGGCTTTGGGCTGGCTCTGCTGCTGTTCTCAGTCCCTCCTACCTGCAGATACTGGGGGAGGGGACGGGCCTAGCCCTCAGCAGTCCGCCGCCGGACCTGTCCTAGTGGGTCCGGTCCGCGTTCCCCGCCGGCGCGTGTAGCTGCAGTCCCTTGGCTGTATCTGTTTTCTCCTATATGGATACATGCAATTGGAACTCCAAATCAAATGCGGTTTGTCCTAGCTCCTTGAAACTTGGCACTATAGAGTAGTTCCAAGATTTAACTGAATGGTTTGTTTCCTTTTGAAGCAGCCCAAAGCAGAGACTGACGAAAATTACTTTCATTGAAAGGGGTTGCCAAGCTTCCAAAAAACTGCGAGTTTCCTGAAGTCTCAGCAAATATTTTTTCACCCAATCTTGATGATACCTGCAGGTAATGATGACTACACCAATCCCACTTGGCTCACCAAATTTCGTTCTTCTAGGTAAAACCGTTCGTTTGCAGTAACCGTTTTCATTTTGAGGTTTCACTCTGTTTTCTCCTATATGGATACATGCAGTTGGAACTCTAAATCAAACGAGGATTGCGCTAGCTCTTTGAAACTTGGACCAATAGTGTAGTTCCAAGTTTTATTGCTATGGTTTGTTTCCTATTGATGTAGCCCTAAGAGGAGACTGGCGAAAATCACTTTCATTGAAAGGGGTTGCCAAGCTTCCAAAAAACTACGGATTTCCTGAAATCTCAGCAAACTTTTTTTCACCCAATCTTGATGATACTTGCAGGTAATGATGACTAGACCAATCCCACTTGGCTCACCAAATTTCGTTCTTCTAGGTTAAACCGTTTGTTTGCAGTAACCGTTTTCATTTTGAGGTTTCACTCTGTTTTCTCCTATATGGATACATGCAGTTGGAACGCTAAATCAAACGCGGTTTCTGCTAGCTCTTTGAAACTTGGCACAATAGTGTAGTTCCAAGTTTTATCGTTATGGTTTGTTTCCTATTGATGTAGCCCTAAGCAGAGACTGGCGAAAATCACTTTCATTGCAAGGGGTTGCCAAGCTTCCAAAAAAGTACGGTTTTCCTGAAATCTCAGCAAACATTTTTTTCACCCAATCTTGACAATACTTGCAGATAATTATCACTAGCCCAATCCCACTTGGCTCACCAAATTTCGTTCTTCTAGGTTAAACCGTTCGTTTGCTGTAACCGTTTTCATTTTGAGGTTTCACTCTGTTTTCTCCTATATGGATACATGCATTTAGAACTCCAAATCAAATGCGGTTTGTCCTAGCTCCTTGAAACTTGGCACTATAAAGTAGTTCCAAGTTTTATCGTTATCGTTTGTTTCCTATTGATATAGCCCTAAGCAGAGACTGGCGAAAATCACTTTCATTGAAAGGGGTTACCAAGCTTCCAAAAAACTACGAGTTTCCTGAAATCTCAGCAAACATTTTTTCAACCAATCTTGATGATAGTTGCAGGTAATGAGCAGTACAGCAATCCCACTTGGCTCACCAAATTTCATTCTTCTGGGTTTAAACCGTTCGTTTGCAGTAACCGTTTTCATCTTGAGGTTTCACTCTGTTTTCTCCCATATGGATACATGTAGATTGAAATATAAATCAAACAGGGTTTGTGCTAGCTCTTTGAAACTTGGCACAATAATGTAGTTCCAAGTTCTATCTCTTTGGTTTGTTTCCTTTTGAAGCAGCCCAAAGCAGAGACTGACGAATATTACTTTAATTGAAAGGGGTTGCCAAGCTTCCAAAAAACTACGAGTTTCCTGAAATCTCAGCAATCATTTTTTCACCCAATCTTGATGATACCTGCAGGTAATGATGACTACACCAATCCCACTTGGCTCACCAAATTTCGTTCTTCTAGGTAAAACCGTTCCTTTGCAGTAACCGTTTTCATTTTGAGGTTTCACTCTGTTTTCTCCTATATGGATACATGCATTTAGAACTCCAAATCAAACGCGGTTTCTGCTAGCTCTTTGAAACTTGGAACAATAGTGTAGTTCCAAGTTTTATCGTTATGGTTTGTTTCCTATTGATGTAGCCCTAAGCAGAGACTGGCGAAAATCACTTTCATTGAAAGGAGTTGCCAAGGTTCCAGAAAACTACGGATTTCCTGAAATCTCAGCAAACATTTTTATCACCCAATCTTGAAAATACTTGCAGATAATTATGACTAGACCAATCCCACTTGGCTCACCAAATTTCGTTCTTCTAGGTTAAACCGTTCGTTTGCAGTAACCGTTTTCATTTTGAAGTTTCACTCTGTTTTCTCCTATATGGATACATGCATTTAGAACTCCAAATCAAATGCGGTTTGTCCTAGCTCCTTGAAACCTTTCACTATGAAGTAGTTCCAAGTTTTATCGTTATGGTTTGTTTCCTATTGATGTAGCCTTAAGCAGAGACTGGCGAAAATCACTTTCATTGAAAGGGGTTGCCAAGCTTCCAAAAAACTACGGTTTTCCTGAAATCTCAGCAAACATTTTTATCACCCAATCTTGAAAATACTTTCAGATAATTATGACTAGCCCAATCCCACTTGGCTCACCAAATTTCGTTCTTCTAGGTTAAACCGTTCGTTTGCAGTAACCGTTTTCATTTTGAGGTTTCACTCTGTTTTCTCCTATATGGATACATGCATTTAGAACTCCAAATCAAATGCGGTTTGTCCTAGCTCCTTGAAACTTTGCACTATAAAGTAGTTCCAAGTTTTATCTGTATGGTTTGTTTCCTATTGATATAGCCCTAAGCAGAGACTGGCGAAAATCACTTTCATTGAAAGGGGTTACCAAGCTTCCAAAAAACTACGAGTTTCCTGAAATCTCAGCAAACATTTTTTCAACCAATCTTGATGATAGTTGCAGGTAATTAGCAGTACAACAATCCCACTTGGCTCACCAAATTTCATTCATCTACTTTTAAACCGTTCGTTTGCAGTAACCGTTTACACCTTGAGGTTTCACTCTGTTTTCTCCCATATGGATACATGTAGATTGAAATATAAATCAAACAGGGTTTGTGCTTAGCTCTTTGAAACTGGCACAATAATGTAGTTCCAAGTTCTATCTCTTTGGTTTGTTTCCTTTTGAAGCAGCCCAAAGCAGAGACTGACGAATATTACTTTAATTGAAAGGGGTTGCCAAGCTTCCAAAAAACTACGAGTTTCCTGAAATCTCAGCAAACATTTTTTCACCCAATCTTGATGATACCTGCAGGTTATGATGACTACACCAATCCCACTTGGCTCACCAAATTTCGTTCTTCTACGTTTAAACCGTTCGTTTGCAGTAACCGTTTTCATTTTGAGGTTTCACTCTGTTTTCTCCTATATGGATACATGCAGTTGGAACTCTAAATCAAACGCGGATTGCGCTAGCTCTTTGAAACTTGGACCAATAGTGTAGTTCCAAGTTTTATTGCTATGGTTTGTTTCCTATTGATGTAGCCCTAAGCAGAGACTGGCGAAAATCACTTTCATTGAAAGGGGTTGCCAAGCTTCCAAAAAACTACGGATTTCCTGAAATCTCAGCAAAATTTTTTTCACCCAATCTTGATGATACTTGCAGGTAATGATGACTAGACCAATCCCACTTGGTTCACCAAATTTCGTTCTTCTAGGTTAAACCGTTCGTTTGCAGTAACCGTTTTCATTTTGAGGTTTCACTCTGTTTTCTCCTATATGGATACATGCAGTTGGAACGCTAAATCAAACGCGGTTTCTGCTAGCTCTTTGAAACTTGGCACAATAGTGTAGTTCCAAGTTTTATCGTTATGGTTTGTTTCCTATTGATGTAGCCCTAAGCAGAGACTGGCGAAAATCTCTTTCATTGAAAGGGGTTACCAAGCTTCCAAAAAACTACGAGTTTCCAGAAATCTCAGCAAACATTTTTTCACCCAATCTTGATGATACTTGCAGGTAATGATGACTACACCAATCCCACGTGGCTCACCAAATTTTGTTCTTCTAGGTAAAACCGTTCGTTTGCAGTAACCGTTTTCATTTTGAGGTTTCACTCTGTTTTCTCCTATATGGATACATGCAGTTGGAACGCTAAATCAAACGCGGTTTCTGCTAGCTCTTTGAAACTTGGCACAATAGTGTAGTTTTATCGTTATGGTTTGTTTCCTATTGATGTAGCCCTAAGCAGAGACTGGCGAAAATCACTTTCATTGAAAGGGGTTGCCAAGCTTCCAAAAAACTACGGATTTCCTGAAATCTCAGCAAAATTTTTTTCACCCAATCTTGATGATACTTGCAGGTAATGATGACTAGACCAATCCCACTTGGCTCACCAAATTTCGTTCTTCTAGGTTAAACCGTTCGTTTGCAGTAACCGTTTTCATTTTGAGGTTTCACTCTGTTTTCTCCTATATGGATACATGCAGTTGGAACGCTAAATCAAACGCGGTTTCTGCTAGCTCTTTGAAACTTGGCACAATAGTGTAGTTCCAAGTTTTATCGTTATGGTTTGTTTCCTATTGATGTAGCCCTAAGCAGAGACTGGCGAAAATCACTTTCATTGCAAGGGGTTGCCAAGCTTCCAAAAAACTACGGTTTTCCTGAAAACTCAGCAAACGTTTTTTTCACCCAATCTTGACAATACTTGCAGATAATTATCACTAGCCCAATCCCACTTTGCTCACCAAATTTCGTTCTTCTAGGTTAAACCGTTCGTTTGCAGTAACCGTTTTCATTTTGAGGTTTCACTCTGTTTTCTCCTATATGGATACATGCAGTTGGAACGCTAAATCAAACGCGGTTTCTGCTAGCTCCTTGAAACTTGGCACAATAAAGTAGTTCCAAATTCTATCTCTATGGATGGTTTCCTATTGATGTAGCCCTAAGCAGAGACTGGCGAAAATCACTTTCATTGAAAGGGGTTACCAAGCTTCCAAAAAACTACGAGTTTCCTGAAATCTCAGCAAACATTTTTTCAACCAATCTTGATGATAGTTGCAGGTAATGAGCAGTACAGCAATCCCACTTGGCTCACCAAATTTCATTCTTCTGGGTTTAAACCGTTCGTTTGCAGTAACCGTTTTCATCTTGAGGTTTCACTCTGTTTTCTCCCATATGGATACATGTAGATTGAAATATAAATCAAACAGGGTTTGTGCTAGCTCTTTGAAACTTGGCACAATAATGTAGTTCCAAGTTCTATCTCTTTGGTTTGTTTCCTTTTGAAGCAGTCCAAAGCAGAGACTGACGAATATTACTTTAATTGAAAGGGGTTGCCAAGCTTCCAAAAAACTACGAGTTTCCTGAAATCTCAGCAAACATTTTTTCACCCAATCTTGATGATACCTGCAGGTAATGATGACTACACCAATCCCACTTGGCTCACCAAATTTCGTTCTTCTAGGTAAAACTGTTCGTTTGCAGTAACGGTTTTAATTTTGGGGTTTCACTCTGTTTTCTCCTATATGGATACATGCAATTGGAACTCCAAATCAAATGCGGTTTGTCCTAGCTCCTTGAAACCTTTCACTATGAAGTAGTTCCAAGTTTTATCGGTATGGGTTGTTTCCTATTGATGTAGCCCTAAGCAGAGACTAGCGAAAATCACTTTCATTGAAAGGGGTTACCAAGCTTCCAAAAAACTACGAGTTTCCAGAAATCTCAGCAAACATTTTTGCACCCAATCTTGATGATACTTGCAGGTAATGATGACTACACCAATCCCACGTGGCTCACCAAATTTCGTTCTTCTAGGTAAAACCGTTCGTTTGCAGTAACCGTTTTCATTTTGAGGTTTCACTCTGTTTTCTCCTATATGGATACATGCATTTAGAACTCCAAATCAAACGCGGTTTCTGCTAGCTCTTTGAAACTTGGCACAATAGTGTAGTTCCAAGTTTTATCGTTATGGTTTGTTTCCTATTGATGTAGCCCTAAGCAGAGACTGGCGAAAATCACTTTCATTGAAAGGAGTTGCCAAGCTTCCAAAAAACTACGGATTTCCTGAAATCTCAGCAAACATTTTTATCACCCAATCTTGAAAATACTTTCAGATAATTATGACTAGCCCAATCCCACTTGGCTCACCAAATTTCGTTCTTCTAGGTTAAACCGTTCGTTTCCAGTAACCGTTTTCATTTTGAGGTTTCACTCTGTTTTCTCCTATATGGATACATGCATTTAGAACTCCAAATCAAATGCGGTTTGTCCTAGCTCCTTGAAACTTTGCACTATAAAGTAGTTCCAAGTTTTATCGGTACGGGTTGTTTCCTATTGATGTAGCCCTAAGCAGAGACTGGCGAAAATCACTTTCATTGAAAGGGGTTGCCAAGCTTCCAAAAAACTACGATTTTCCTGAAATCTCAGCAAACATTTTTTCAACCAATCTTGATGATAGTTGCAGGTAATTAGCAGTACAACAATCCCACTTGGCTCACCAAATTTCATTCATCTACTTTTAAACCGTTCGTTTGCAGTAACCGTTTACATCTTGAGGTTTCACTCTGTTTTCTCCCATATGGATACATGTAGATTGAAATATAAATCAAACAGGGTTTGTGCTTTGCTCTTTGAAACTTGGCGCAATAATGTAGTTCCAAGTTCTATCTCTTTGGTTTGTTTCCTTTTGAAGCAGCCCAAAGCAGAGACTGACGAATATTACTTTAATTGACAGGGTTTGCCAAGCTTCCAAAAAACTACGAGTTTCCTGAAATCTCAGCAAAAATTTTTTCACCCAATCTTGATGATACCTGCAGGTAATGATGACTACACCAATCCCACTTGGCTCACCAAATTTCGTTCTTCTAGGTTAAACCGTTCGTTTGCAGTAACCGTTTTCATTTTGAGGTTTCACTCTGTTTTCTCCTATATGGATACATGCAGTTGGAACTCTAAATCAAACGCGGATTGCGCTAGCTCTTTGAAACTTGGACCAATAGTGTAGTTCCAAGTTTTATTGCTATGGTTTGTTTCCTATTGATGTAGCCCTAAGCAGAGACTGGCGAAAATCACTTTCATTGAAAGGGGTTGCCAAGCTTCCAAAAAAACTACGGATTTCCTGAAATCTCAGCAAAATTTTTTTCACCCAATCTTGATGATACTTGCAGGTAATGATGACTAGACCAATCCCACTTGGCTCACCAAATTTCGTTCTTCTAGGTTAAACCGTTCGTTTGCAGTAACCGTTTTCATTTTGAGGTTTCACTCTGTTTTCTCCTATATGGATACATGCAGTTGGAACGCTAAATCAAACGCGGTTTCTGCTAGCTCTTTGAAACTTGGCACAATAGTGTAGTTCCAAGTTTTATCGTTATGGTTTGTTTCCTATTGATGTAGCCCTAAGCAGAGACTGGCGAAAATCACTTTCATTGAAAGGGGTTGGCAAGCTTCCAAAAAACTACGGTTTTCCTGAAATCTCAGCAAACATTTTTATCACCCAATCTTGACAATACTTGCAGATAATTATGACTAGCCCAATCCCACTTGGCTCACCAAATTTCGTTCTTCTAGGTTAAACCGTTCGTTTGCAGTAACCGTTTTCATTTTGAGGTTTCACTCTGTTTTCTCCTATATGGATACATGCATTTAGAACTCCAAATCAAATGCGGTTTGTCCTAGCTCTTTGAAACTTGGCACTATAAAGTAGTTCCAAGTTTTATCGGTATGGTTTGTTTCCTATTGATATAGCCCTAAGCAGAGACTGGCGAAAATCACTTTCATTGAAAGGGGTTACCAAGCTTCCAAAAAACTACGAGTTTCCTGAAATCTCAGCAAACATTTTTTCAACCAATCTTGATGATAGTTGCAGGTAATGAGCAGTACAGCAATCCCACTTGGCTCACCAAATTTCATTCTTCTGGGTTTAAACCGTTCGTTTGCAGTAACCGTTTTCATCTTGAGGTTTCACTCTGTTTTCTCCCATATGGATACATGTAGATTGAAATATAAATCAAACAGGGTTTGTGCTAGCTCTTTGAAACTTGGCACAATAATGTAGTTCCAAGTTCTATCTCTTTGGTTTGTTTCCTTTTGAAGCAGCCCAAAGCAGAGACTGACGAATATTACTTTAATTGAAAGGGGTTGCCAAGCTTCCAAAAAAACTACGAGTTTCCTGAAATCTCAGCAAACATTTTTTCACCCAATCTTGATGATACCTGCAGGTAATGATGACTACACCAATCCCACTTGGCTCACCAAATTTCGTTCTTCTAGGTAAAACCGTTCCTTTGCAGTAACCGTTTTCATTTTGAAGTTTCACTCTGTTTTCTCCTATATGGATACATGCAGTTGGAACTCTAAATCAAACGCGGATTGCGCTAGCTCTTTTAAACTTGGACCAATAGTGTAGTTCCAAGTTTTATTGCTATGGTTTGTTTCCTATTGATGTAGCCCTAAGCAGAGACTGGCGAAAATCACTTTCATTGAAAGGGGTTGCCAAGCTTCCAAAAAACTACGAGTTTCCTGAAATCTCAGCCAACACTTTTTCACCCAATCTTGATGGTAGTTGTAGGTAATGAGCAGTACAGCAATCCCACTTGGCTCACCAAATTTCGTTCTTCTAGGTTAAACCGTTCGTTTGCAGTAACCCTTTTCATTTTGAGGTGTCACTCTGTTTTCTCCTATATGGATACATGTATTTGGAACTCTGATTCAAACACGGTTTGTCCTAGCTCCTTGAAACTTGGCACAATAAAGTAATTCCAAATTCTATCTCTATGGATGGTTTCCTATTGAAGTAGCCTGAATCATACAAGGACGACAATTACTCTCATTGAAACGGGTTGCCACCTTTCAAAAAACCACGAGTTTCCTGAAATCTCAGCAAACATTTTTTCACCCAATCTTGATGATAGTTGCAGGTAATGAGCAGTACAGCAATCCCACTTGGCTCACCAAATTTCATTCTTCTAGGTTAAACCGTTAGTTTGAAGTAACCGTTTTCATTTTGAGGTTTCACTCTGTTTTCTCCTATATGGATACATGCATTTGGAACTCCAAATCAAATGCGGTTTGTGCTAGCTCCTTGAAACTTGGCAGTATAAAGTAATTCCAAGTTTTATCGGTATGGTTTGTTTCCCGTTGATGTAGGCATAAGCAGAGACTGGCGAAAATCACTTTAATTGAAAGGGGTTGCCAAGCTTCCAAAAAACTACGGTTTTCCTGAAATCTCAGCAAACATTTTTTCACCCAATCTTGATACTTGCGGGTAATGATGACTACACCATTCCCACTTGGCTCACCAAATTTCGTTCTTCTATGTTAAACCGTTCGTTTGCAGTAACCGTTTTCATTTTTACATGTCACTCTGTTTTCTCCTATATACATACATGTAGATTGAAATCTAAATCAAACACGGCCTTTGCTAGCTCTTTGTAATTTGGCAGAATAATGTAGTTCCAATTCTAACTCTATGGTTTGTTTCTTATTGAAGTAGCCTCAATCAGAGAAGGACGAAAATTACTCTCATTGAAATGGGTTTCCAAGCTTCCAAAAAACTACGAGTTTCCAGATATCTCAGCAAACATTTTTTACCCAATCCTGATGATACTTGCAGGTAATTAGCAGTACAGCAATCCCACTTGGCTCACCAAATTTCGTTCTTCTAGGTTAAACCGTTCGTTTGCAGTAACAGTTTTCATTTTCAGGTTTCACTCTGTTTTCTCCTATATGGATACATGTAGATTGAGATATAAAACAAACAGGGTTTGTGCTAGCTCTTTGAAACTTGGCACTATAGGGCTGGGATGTGGCTCAAGCGGTAGCGCGCTCGCCTGGCATGCGTGCTGCCACGGTTCGATCCTCAGCACCACATACCAACAAAGATGTTGTGTCCGCCGAGAACTAAAAAATAAATATTAAAAATTCTCTCTCTCTCTCACTCTCTCTTTAAAAAAAAAAAAAAGAAACTTGGCACTATAATGTAGCTCCAAGTTCTATGTCTTTGATTTGTTTCCTATTGAAGCAGCCCCAAGCAGAGACTAACGAAAATCACTTTCTTTGAAAGGGGTTGGGGTTCGGTGTCGGGTTCGGGTTCGCTTTAGGGTTAGGGTTAGGTTTAGGGTTTGTGTTAGTGTTAGGGTTCGGGTTTGAGTTCGGTTTAGGGTTAGGGATCGGGTTACGGTTAGGGTTAGGGTTAGGGTTCAGTTTAGGGTTCGGTTTCAGGTTTGGGTTCGGTTTAGCGTTACGGTTAGGGTTATGGTTAGGATTAGTGTTTGGGTTAGGGTTGGGGTTAGGGTTCGTTTAAGGGTTAGGGTTAGGTTTCGGGTTCGAGTTAGGGTTCGGTTTAGGGTTAGGGTTAGGGTTCGGGTTTGGGGTAGGGTTACTTTTTGGGTTCGTGTTAGGGTTCGGTTTAGGGTTAGTGTTAGGGTTAGGGTTAGGGTTATTGTTAGGTTTCGGGTTAGTATTCAGGTTCGGGTTTGGGTAAGGGTTAGGGTTAGTGTTAGGGTTCGGTTTAGGGTAGGGTTAGGGTTCGGGTTTGGGTTAGGGTTAAGGTTAGGGTTTGGGTTAGGGTTCGGGTTAAAGTTAGTGTTAGGGTTCGGGTTAGGTTTAGATTTAGTGTTAGGGTTAGGGTTAGGGTTAGGGTTAGGGTTCAGTTTCGGGTTCGGGTTAGGGTTCAGGTTACGGTTAGGGTTAGTGTTAGGGATAGGGTTAGGGTTAGGGTTAGAGTTAGGGTTCGGGTTACGGTTAGGGTTCGGGTTAGGGTTAGGGTTTGGGTTAGTGTTAGGGTTAGGGTTAGGGTTAGGGTTAGGGATAGGGTTAGGGTTAGGGTTCGGGTTCGGGTTAGGGTTAGGGTTAGTGTTTGGATTAGGATTAGGGTTAGATTTAGGGTTCGGGTTCAGGTTAGGTATGGTTAGATTTCGTGTTCGGGTTCGGGGTCGGTTCCGGTTAGGGTTAGGGCTAGGGTTCGGTTTCAGATTAGGGATAGGGTTAGGGTTAGGGTTAGGGTTCGGGTGAGGTTTAGGTTTAGGGTTAGGTTTCGGGTTAGGGTTAGGGTTAGGATTCAGGTTCGGGTTCGGGTTAGGCTTAGGGTTAGGGTTCGGGTTAGGGTTAGGTTTCGGGTTCGGGTTCGGGTTAGTGTTAGGGTTAGGGATCAGGGTCGGTTTAGGGTTAGGGTTAGGATTAGGGTTAGAGTTAGGGTTAGGTTTCGGGTAAGGGTTAGAGTTAGGTTTAGGGTTAGGGTCTGGGTTAGGGTTAGTGTTAGGGTTTGGGTTTGGGTTAGGGTTCGGTTTAGGGTTAGGTTAGGTTTAGATTTAGTGTTAGGGTTAGGGTTAGATTTTGGGTTAGGGTTCGGGTTCGGCTTCGGATTAGTGTTAGTGTTAGGGTTAGGGTTAGGGTTAGGGTTACGGGTAGGGTTAGGGTTAGAGTTCGGTTTTTGATTTGGATTAGGGTTAGGGTTAGGGTTGGTGTTTGGGTTAGGGTTAGGGTTTGGGTTCGGGTTCGGTTTAGGGTTAGAGATCGGCATACGGTTAGGGTTAAGTTTAGGGTTAGGGTTCATTTTAGGGTTCGGGTTCAGGTTTGGGTTCGGTTTAGTGTTAGGTTTAGGGTTATGGTTAGGGCTCGGGTTAGGGTTAGGGTTAGGCTTAGAGTTACGGTTAGGGTTCGTGTTCAGGGTCGGGTTCGGGTTCGGGTTAGGGTTCGGGTTTGGGTTCGGTTTAGGGTGAGGGTTTGGGTTAGGGTTAGGGTTAGGATTCAGGTTCTGTTTCGGATTAGGGTTAGGGTTAGGGTTATGGTTAGGGTTAGGTTTCGGTTTCGGGTTAGGGTAAGGGTTGGGGTTAAATTTAGTGTTATGGTTAGGGTTAGTCGTAGGGTTAGGGTTAGGATTAGGGTTAGTGTTAGGGTTAGGGTTAGGGTTAGGGTTTGCGTTAGATTTAGGGTTAGGGTTAGGGTTAGGCTTAGGGTTAGGTTTCAGGTTAGTGTTCAGAGTCGGGTTCGGGTTCGGGTTAGGGTTAGAGTTAGGGTTCGGGTTCAGGTTCGGTTTAGGGGTTAGAGTTGGGGTTCGGTTTTGGGTTCGCGTTAGGGTTAGGGTTAGGGTTAGGGTTAGGTTTCGGTTTCGTTTTCGGGTTAGGGTTAGGGTTAGTTTTAGGGTTACAGTTAGGTTTAGGAGTAGGGTTAGGTTAGGGTTAGGGTTCGGGTTCGGGTTAGGGTTAGGCTTAGGTTTCGGTTTTGGTGAGGGTTAGAGTTCGGGTTCGGGTTAGGTTCCAGGTTAGGGTTAGGCTTACAGTTAGGGTTAGGGTTAGGGTTTGGGTTAGTGTTAGTGCTAGGGTTAGGGTTAGGGTTAGTGTTAGGGTTATGGTTTGCGTTAGGTTTCGGGTTAGGGTTAGGGATAGGGTTTCAGGTTAGGGTTAGGGTTAGTGTTTGGGTTAGGGTTAGGGTTCGGGTTCGGTTTACGGTTCAGGTTCAGGTTCGGATTCGGTTTAGGGTAAGGGATAGGGTTATGGTTATGGTTAGGGTTCGAGTTAGAATTAGGGTTATTGTTCGTGTTCATGTTAGGTTTCGGATTTGGGTTAGGGTTAGGGTTAGGGTTCGGGTTAGGGTTAGGGATAGGGTTAGGGTTAGGTTTAGAGTAAAGGTACGGGTTAGTGTTAGGTTTCGGGTTCGGGTTAGGGTTAGGGTTCGGGTTAGGGTTAGGGTTAGGTTTAGGGTTAGGGTTACGTTTAGGTTTAGGATTAGTGTTAAGGTTAGGGTTAGGGTTAGGATTAGGTTTCGGGTTCGGGTTCGGGTTAGTGTTAGGGTTGGGGTTCGGGTTAGGGTGAGGTATAGGGTTAGGGTTAGGATTCGGGTTAGGGTTAGGGTTTGGTTTCGGGTTCGTGTTAGTGTTCGGTTTACGGTTAAGGTTAGGGTTAGGGTGTGGGTTAGGGTTAGGGATATGCTTAGGGTTAGGGTTAGAGTTAGGGTTCGGGTTAGGGTTAGGTTTCGGGTTTGTGTTAGGGTTAGTTTTCGGGTTAGGATTAGGGTTAGGGTTAGGCTTACAGTTAGGGTTAGGGTTAGGGTTTGGGTTAGTGTTAGTGCTAGGGTTAGGGTTAGGGTTAGTGTTAGGGTTATGGTTCACGTTAGGTTTCGGGTTAGGGTTAGGGATTGGGTTCGGGTTCGGGTTCGGGTTCTAATGATGGTTCGTGTTCGGGTTAGGGTTGGGGTTAGGGTTCAGGTTCGGGTTAGGGTTAGAGTTAGGGTAAGGGTTAAGGGTTAGGATTAGGGGGTAGGGTTAGGGTTAGAGTTAGAGTAAGGGTTAAGGGTTAGGGTTAGGGGGTAGGGTTAGGGTTAGTGTTAGGTTTAGGGTTAGGGTTAGGGCTTTTGTTAGTGTTCGGGTTAGGGTTAGGTTTAGGGTTCTGGTTAGGGTTACGTTTGGGTTAGGTTTAGGGCTAGGGTTAGGGTTAGGGTTAGGGTAAGGTTTAGGGGTCGGCTTAGGGTTAGGGTTCTGGTTAGGCCTCGGGTTCGGGTTCGGGTTAGGGTTAGTGTTAGTTGTTATGGTTAGGGTTCGTGTTAGGGTTCGGGTTCGGGTTAGGGTTAGGGTTAGGTTAGGGTAAGGGTTCGGTTTAGGGTTAGGGTTCGGTTTAGGGTTAGGGTTAGGGATAGGGTTAGGGTTAGGGTTCGGGTTCGGGTTAGGGTTAGGTTAAGGTTAAGGGTTCGGGTTCGGGTTCGGGTTCAGGTTAGGTTTAGGGTTAGGGTTAGGGTTCGGTTTAGGGTTCGGCTTAGGTTTAGGGTTCGGGATAGTGTTCCGGTTAGGTTTAGGGTTAGGGTTAGGGATTGGGTTAGGGTTAGGATTCGGATTCGGGTTAGGGTTAGATTTAGGGTTAGGGTTCGGGTTCTGGTTTGGGTTAGGTTTAGGGTTAGGGTTAGGTTTAGGGGTTAGGGTAAGGGTTACGGTTAGGGTAAGGGTTAGGGTTAGGTTTCAGGTTCAGTTTAGGGTTAGGGTTCGGGTTTGGTTTAGGGATTAGGGTTAGGGTTCGGGGTCGGGATCGGGTTAGGTTTAGGGTTAGGGTTAGGGTAGGGTTAGGGTTAGGGTTAGGGTTAATGTTAGGTTTCGGGTTAGGCTTAGGGTTATGGTTACGTTTAGTGTTTGGGTTAGGATTAGGGGTTAGGGTTAAGTGTTAGGGTTAGGGTTAGGTTTAGGGTTAAGGTTAGGGCTTGGGTTAGGGATAGGGTTAGGGTTAGGGTTAGGGTTCGGTTTAGGGTGAGGGTTAGGGTTCGGGTTCTGGTTAGGGTTTGGGTTAGTGTTAGGGTTAGGGTTAGGGTGTGTTTGGGTTAGGTTTGGGGTTCGGGTTCGGGTTCGGGTTCGGTTTATTGTTTGGTTTCAGGTTCGGGTTCGGTTTAAGGTTAGGGTTAGGGTTATGGCTAGGGTTAGGGTTAGGGTTAGGATTAGGGTTAGGGTTCGGGTTTGTGTTATAGTTCAGTTTAGGGTTAGGGTTAGGGTTAGGGTTAGGGTTCGTGTTAGATTTATGGTTAGGGTTAGGGTTAGGATTAGGGTTAGGGTTCAGGTTAGTGTTCAGTGTCGGGTTCGGGTTAGGGTTAAGGATTCTGTTAGGTTTAGGGTTAGGCTTAGAGTTAGGGTTAGGGTTAGTGTTCAGGGTCGGGTTCGGGTTCGGGTTCGGTTCGGTTTAGGGTTAGAGTTCGGTTTCGGTTTCGGGTTTGGTTTCGGTTTCGGGTGAGGGTTAGGGTTAGTTTTAGGGTTACGGTTAGGGTTAGGGGTAGTGTTAGGGTTAGGGTTAGGGTTCGGGTTCGGGTTAGGGTTAGAGTTAGGGTTAGGCTTAGGGTTCGGTTTTGGTGAGGGTTAGAGTTCGGGTTCGGGTTAGGTTTCTGGTTAGGGTTAGGGTTAGGGTTAGGGTTAGGTTTAGTGTTTGGGTTAGGGTTAGGGTTCGGGTTCGGGTTAGGTTTAGGGTTCAGGTTCAGGTTCATATTCGGTTTAGGGTAAGGGATAGGGTTATGGTTAGGGTTAGGGTTCGGGTAGAATTAGGTTTAGTGTTCGTTTTCATGTTAGGTTTCGGATTTGGGTTAGGTTTAGGGTTAGGGTTAGGGAAAGGGTTACGGTTAGGTTTAGAGTAAGGGTATGGGTTAGGGTTAGGTTTCGGGGTAGGTTTAGGGTTCGGGTTCGGGTTAGGGTTATGGTTAGGTTTAGGGTTAGGGTTACGTTTAGGGTTAGGATTAGGGTCAAGGTTAGGGTTAGGGTTAAGGTTAGGGTTAGGGTTAGGGTTAGGGATCAAGTTCGGGTTAGTGTTAGGGTTAGGGTTCGGGTTAGGGTGAGGTATAGGGTTAGGGTTAGGATTCGGGTTAGGGTTAGGTTTCAGGTTCGTTTTAGGGTTCAGTTTAGGGTTAAGGTTAGGGTTAGGGTTAGGGTTAAGGTTAGGATTCGGGTTAGGGTTAGGGATATGCTTAGGGTTAGGGTTAGAGTGAGGGTTCGAGTTAGGGTTAGGTTTCGGGTCCTTGTTAGTGTTAGTTTTCGGGTTAGGATTAGGGTTAGGGTTAGGGTTACAGTTAGGGTTAGGGTTTGGGTTAGTGTTAGTGTTAGGGTAAGGGTTAGGGTTAGTGTTAGGTTTAGTGTTCGCGTTAGGTTTCGGGTTAGGGTTAGGGATCGGGTTCGGGTTCGAATTATGGTTCGTGTTCGGGTTAGGGTTGGGGTTAAGGTTCGGGTTCGTGTTAGGGTTAGGGTTAGGGTTAGGGTTTGGATTTGGATTAGGGTTAGGGTTAGGGTTAGAGTTAGAGTAAGGGTTAAGGGTTAGGGTTAGGGGGTAGGGTTAGGGTTAGTGGTAGGTTTAGGGTTAGGGTTAGGGCTTTTGTTAGTTTTCGGGTTAGGGTTAGGGTTCGGGTTCAGGTTCGGGTTACGATTAGGGTTAGGCTTAGGGTTTGGTTTAGGGTTCGGCTTAGGTTTAGGGTTCGGGATAGTGTTCTGGTTAGGGTTAGGGTTAGGGTTAGGGATTGGGTTAGGGTTAGGTTTCAGGTTCGGGTTAGGGTTAGGTTTAGGGTTAGGGTTAGGGTTCGGGTTTGGGATAGGTTTAGGGTTAGGATTAGGGTTAGGGTTAGGTTTAGGGTTAGGGTAAGGGTTAGGGTTAGGTTTCAGGTTCGGTTTAGGGTTAGGGTTCGGGTTATGTTTAGGGTTAGGTTTAGGGTTAGGGTTAGGGTAGGGTTAGGGTTAGGTTTAGGGTTAGGTTTAGGTGTCGGGTTAGGCTTAGGGTTATGGTTAGGTTTAGGGTTTGGTTTAGGATTAGGGGTTAGGGTTAAGTGTTAGGGTTAGGGTTTTGTTTAGGGTTAAGGTTTGGGTTCGGGGTCGGGTTCCTATTCGGGTTAGGGTTAGGGTTAGGATTAGGGATAGTGTTACGCTTAGGGTTAGGGTGAGGTTTAGGTTTAGGGTTAGGTTTAGGGTTCGGGTTCGGGTTCGGTTTAGGGTTAGGGTTAGGGTTAGGTTTTGGGTTAGGGTTATTGTTAAAATTAGGGTTCTGGTTAGGGTTAGGGTTAGGGTTCGTGTTCGGGTTCGGTGTCGGGTTCGGTTTAGGGTTCGGGTTAGGTTTAGGGTTAGGGTTACGGTTCAGGTTCGGGTTAGGGTTAGGTTTAGGGTTCGGTTTAGGGTTAGGGATCGCATTAGGTTTAGGGTTAGGTTTAGTGTTAGGGTTAGAGTTAGGGTTCCGTTTAGTCTTAGGGATCCGGTTACGGTTAGGTTTAGGGTTAGGGTTAGGGTTCATTTTAGGGTTCGGTTTCAGGTTCGGGTTCTGTTTAGGGTTAGGGGTTAGGGAAAGGGTTAGGGTTAGGGTTCGGGAGAGGGTTCGGTTTAGGTTAGGTTTAGGGTTAGGGTTAGGGTTCGGGTTAGGCATAGGGTTAGGTTTAGGGTTAGAGTTAGGGTTTGGGTTAATGTTAGGGTTCGGGTTCGGGTTAGGGTTAGGATTAGGGTTAGGGTTAGGGTTAGGGCTAGGGTTAGGGTTAGGGTTAGCGTTAGTGTTAGGGTTAGGGTTATTGTTAGGTTTCGGGTTAGGGTTAGGGTTAGGATTCAGGTTCGGGTTCGGGTTAGGGTTAGGGTTAGGGTTAGGGTTAGAGTTCGGGTTAGGGTTAGGGTTAGGGTTCGGGTTCGTTTTAGGATTAGGGTTTGGTTTCGGGTTAGTCTTAGGGTTAGTGTTAGGGTTAGGGATCGAATTCGGGTTAGTGTTAGTGTTATGGTTAGGGTTAGGTTGCGTTTTAGGGTTAGTGTTTGGGTTCGTGTTAGGGTTAGGGTTCGGGTTAGGGTTCGGATTTGGATTAGGGTTAGGGTTAGGGTTAGAGTTAGAGTAAGGGTTAAGGGTTAGGTTAGGGGGTAGGGTTAGGGGTTAGTGGTAGGTTTAGGGTTAGGGTTAGGGCTTTTGTTAGTTTTCGGGTTAGGGTTAGTGTTCGGGTTCAGGTTCGGGTTACGATTAGGGTTAGGCTTAGTGTTTGGTTTAGGGTTCGGCTTATGTTTAGGGTTCGGGATAGTGTCTGGTTAGGGTTAGGGTTAGGGTTAGGGATTGGGTTAGGGTTAGGTTTCAGGTTCGGGTTAGGGTTAGGTTTAGGGTTAGGGTTAGGGTTCGGGTTTGGGATAGGTTTAGGGTTAGGATTAGGGTTAGGGTTAGGTTTAGGGGTTAGGGTAAGGGTACAGTTAGGGTAAGGGTTAGGGTTAGGTTTCAGGTTCGGTTTAGGGTTAGGGTTCGGGTTATGTTTAGGGTTAGGGTTAGGGTTCGGGTTCGGGTTCGGGTTAGGTTTAGGGTTAGGGTTAGGGTAGGGTTAGGGTTAGGTTAGGTTAGGGTTACGGTTAGGGTTAGGGTTAGGGTTAGGGTTAGGTTTAAGGTTCGGATTCGGGTCCGGTGTCGGGTTCGGGATAGGGTTAGGGTTAGGGTAAGGGATCGGGTTAGGTTTAGGGTTAGAGTTAGGGTTCGGGTTAGGTTACTGTTCGAGTTAGTGTTAGGGTTAGGGTTTGGTTTAGGGTTAGGCTTAGGGTTATGGTTAGGTTTAGGGTTTGGTTTAGGATTAGGGGTTAGGGTTAAGTGTTAGGGTTAGGGTTAGGTTTAGGGTTAAGGTTTGGGTTCGGGGTCGGGTTCCTATTCGGGTTAGGGTTAGGGTTAGGATTAGGGTTAGTGTTATGGTTAGGGTTAGGGTGAGGTTTAGGGTTAGGGTTAGCGTTAGTGTTAGGGTTAGGGTATTGTTAGTTTTCGGGTTAGGGTTAGGGTTAGGATTCAGGTTCGGGTTCGGGTTCGGGTTAGGGTTAGGGTTAGGGTTAGAGTTCGGGTTAGGTTAGGGTTAGGGTTCGGGTTCGTTTTAGGATTAGGGTTTGGTTTCGGGTTAGTGTTAGGGTTAGTGTTAGGGTTAGGGATCTAATTCGGGTTAGTGTTACTGTTAGGGTTAGGGTTAGGTTTCGTTTTAGGGTTAGTGTTTGGGTTCGTGTTAGGGTTAGGGTTCGGGTTCGGGTTAGGGTTAGGTTTAGATTTAGTGTTAGGGTTAAGTTTAGGGTTATGGTTATGGTTAAGGTTCTGGTTCGGGTCCGGGTTTGGATTCGGGTTAGGGTTAGGGTTAGGGTGAAGGTTACGGTTAGGGTTAGGGTTAGGGTTAGGTGTAGGGTTAGGGTTCTGGTTCGGTTATGGGTAGGGTTAGGGTTATGGTCAGGGTTCGGTTTAGGGTTAGTGTTAGGGTTCGTGTTAGGGTTAGGGTTCGGGTTAGGGTTAGGGTTAGTTTTAGATTTAGTGTTAGGATTAGGGTTAGGTTAGGGTTAGGTTTAAGGTTCGGATTCGGGTCCGGTGTCGGGTTCGGGATAGGGTTAGGTTTAGGGTTAGGGTTAGGGTAAGGGATCGGGTTAGGTTTAGGTTAGAGTTAGGCTTCGGGTTAGGTTTACTGTTCGAGTTAGTGTTAGGGATAGGGTTTGGGTTAGGGTTAGGGTTAGGGTTAGGGTTGGGGTTAGGGTTAGGGTTCGGGTTCTGGTTCGTTTAGGGGTAGGGTTAGGGTTAGGGTTAGGGTTCGGTTTAGGGTTAGTGTTAGGGTTTGTGTTAGGGTTAGGGTTCGGGTTAGGGTTAGGGTTAGTTTTAGATTTAGTGTTAGGGTTAGGGTAGGTTTAAGGTTCGGATTCGGGTCCGGTGTCGGGTTCGGGTTAGGGTTAGGGTTAGTGTTAGGGTTAGGGTAAGGGATAGGGTTAGGTTTAGGGTTAGAGTTAGGGTTCGGGTTAGGTTTACTGTTCGAGTTAGTGTTAGGGTTACTATTTGGGTTAGGGATAGGGTTAGGGTTGGGGTTAGGGTTAGGGTTCGGGTTAGGGTTAGGAATAGGGTTAGGGTTAGGCTTCGGGTTAGGTTTAGGCTTAGGGTTTGGGTTCATATTAGGGTTTGCTTTAGCGTTAGGTTTAAGGTTAGGGTTAGGGTTCCGGTTCGGGTTCGGGTTCAGGTTAGGGTTATGGTTAGGGTTTGGATTATGATTAGGGTTAGGGTTAAAGTTACAGTAACGTTTCGGGGTTAGGGTTAGCGCGTAGGGTTAGGGTTATGGTTAGTGTTCGGATTGGAGTTAGGGTTAGGGTTAGGGTTAGGGTTCGGATTAGTGTCAGGGTTAGTGTTAGGGTTAGGGTAATGGTTAGGGTTGGGTTTCGGTTAGGGTTAGGGGTTAGGGTTAGGGCGTTAGGGGTATGGTTAGGGTTAGGGTTAGGGTTCGGTTCGGGTTAGAGTTAGGGTTAGTGTTAGCTTAGGGTGATGGTTTGGTATCCGGTTCGGGTTCGGGTTAGGTTTAGGGTTAGGGTTAGTGTTCGGGTTTGTTTTAGGGTTAGGGTTAGGGATATGGTTAGGGTTAGGGTTAGGGTTCGGGTTATGGTTAGGGTTAGGGTTACGGTTAGGGTTAGGTTGAGGGTTAGGTTTAGGGTTAGTTTTAGGGTTAGGTTAGTGTTAGGGTTCGGGATCGGGTTCTGGTTAAGGTTAGGTTTAGGGTTAGGGTTAGGGTTCGGGTTTGGATTAGAGTTAGGGTTAGGGTTCGGGTTAGGGTTAGGGTTCGCATTAGGGGTAGGTTTAGGTTTAGGGTTAGGGTTAGGGTTAGTGTTCGGGTTATGGTTATGGTTAGGGTTATGGTTAGGTTTAGGGTTAGGGTTATGTTTGGCTTTAGGGATAGGGTTATGGTTAGGGTTTGGTTTAGGGTGAGGGTTCGGGTTAGGGTTAGGGTTAGGTTAGGTTTAGATTAGTGTTAGGTTCGGGTTAGGGTTAGGGTTAGGTTTAGGATTAGGGTTACGGGTAGGATTAGTGTTAGGGTTCGGTTTCTGGTTCGGATAGGGTTACGGTAGTGTTAGGGTTAGGGTAGGGTTATGTTTATGGTTAGGGTTAGGGTTTGTGTTAGGGTAGGGGTTAAGGTTAAGGGTTAGGGTTAGGGTTTAGGTTTAGGGTTAAGGTTTGGTTCGGGGTCGGGTTCCGGGCGGTTAGGGTTACGGTTAGGGTTAGGGTTAGGTTGACGTTTAGGGTTAGGGTTAGGTTTAGGTTTCGGGTTCGGGTTCGGGTTTGGGTTAGGGTTAGGGTTAGGGTTTCGTTAGGGTTAGGGTTAGTCTCGGGTTCGGGTTCTGCCTCCGGATAAGGGTAGGTTTAGGATTAGGTTTAGGTTTAGGGTTAGGGTTTCGGGTTAGGTTTAGGGTTAGGGTTCGGGTTCGGTTTAGGGTTAGGGTTTGGGTTAGGGTTAAGGTTTGGATTAGGGTTAGGGTTTGCATTAGTGTTAGGGTTAGGTTTAGATTTAGGGTTAGAGTTAGGGTCGGGTTTGGGTTTGGCTTAGGTTTATGGATCGTGTTACGGTTAGGGTTAGGGTTAGGTTAGGGTTATGGTTAGGGTTAGGGTTCGGGTTCGGGTTGGGTTAGGGTTCGGGTTCATGTTAGTTTTCGGTTTAGGTTTAGGGTTAGGGTTAGGGTTCGGGTTAGGGTTAGGGATAGGGTTAGGGTTATGGTTAGAGTTAGGGTTCGGGTTAGTGTGAGGGTTAGGTTTAGAGTTCAGGTTAGCATTAGGGATAGGGTTAGGGTTAGGGTTAGAGTAAGGGTTCGGTTTATGGTTAGGGGTTAAGGTTAGGGTTATTGTTAGGTTTCCGTTTAGGGTTAGGGTTAGCATTCAGGTTCGGGTTAGCGTTAGGGTTAGGGTTAGGGTTAGGGTTCAGGTTCGGGTTCGGGTTCGGGTTAGGGTTAGTGTTGTGTTAGGGTTAGGGTTATTGTTAGGTTTTGGGTTAGGGTTAGGGTTAGGATTCACGTTCGGTTTAGGGTTAGGGTTAGGGTTCGGGTTAGGGTTAGGGTTCGGGTTCGGGTTAGGGTTAGGGTTAGGGTTAGGGTTAGGTTTAGGGTTAGGTTTAGAGTTCTGGTTAGGGGTTAGGGTTAGGGTTCAGGTTAGGGTTAGGGTTCACATTATATTTAGGGTTAGGTTTCGGTTAGGGTTAGGTTTCGGGTTAGGTTTAGGTTTAGGGTTCGGGTTAGGGTTCGGTTTATTGTTAGGGTTAGGATTACGGTTAGGGTTAGGGTTAGAATTAGGTTTAGGGATAGGGTTAGTTTTAGTGTTAGGGTTAGGGTTGGGTTTAGGGTTAGGTTTTGGGTTAGGGTTAGATTTTGGGTTCGGTTTCGGGGTGGGTTAGGTTAGGGTTTAGGCTAGGTTACGGTCAGGATAGGGATAGGGTTAGGGTTAGGTTTAGGGTTAGGTTTAGGGTTAGGTTTAGGGTTAGGGTTAGAGTTCGGGTTCGGGTTTGGGTTAGGGTAAGGGATAGGGTTAGGTTTAGGGTTAGGTTTCGGGTTAGGGTTAGGGTTAGGAATCAGGTTCGGGTTCGGATTAGGGTTAGGGTTAGGGTTAGGGTTCGGTTTAGGGTTAGGGGAAGGGTTTGGTTTCGCGTGAGGGTTAGGGTTAGGGTTTGGTTTAGGGTTCGGGTTAGTGTTAGGGTTAGGGATCGGAGTCGGGTTAGGGTTAGGATTAGGATTAGCATTAGGATTAGGGTTAGAGTTAGGGTTAGGTTTTCTGGTAAGTGTTAGGGTTAGGGTTAGGGTTAGGTTTCGGGTTAGGGTTAGTGTTAATGTTCGGGTTAGCGTTAGGGTTAGGGTTAGGGTTAGGGTTAGGATTAGGGGTAAGGTTAGGGTTAGGGTTCAGTTTCTGGTTCGGGTTCGGGTTAGGGTTAGGGTTAGGGTTAGGGTTCGGGTTAGGGTTATGGTCATGGTTAGGGTTAGGGTGTGCATTAGGTTTAGGGTTAGGTTTAGGGTTCGGGTTATGATTAGGGTTAAGGTTTGTGTTCGGGGTCGGGTTCCGGTTCGGGTTAGGGTTAGGGTTATGGTTAGGGTTAGGGTGAGGTTTAGGGTTAGGGTTAGGTTTAGGGTTTGGGTTCGGGTTCGGGTTAGGGTTAGGGTTAAGGTTTGGGTTAGGTTTAGGGTTCGGGTTAGGGTTAGCGTTCGCATTAGTGTTAGGGTTAGGTTTAGGCTTAGGGTTAGGTTTAGGGTTTGGGTTAGGTTTAGGGTTAGTGTTCGGGTTAGGGTTACGGTTAGTGTTCGGGTTCGTGTTCGGGTTCGGGTCAGGGTTAGTGTTATGGTTAGGTTTAGTGTTTGGGTTAGGTTTAGGGTTAGGTTTAGGGTTATGTTTAGGGTTAGGATTAGGGTTAGTGTTCTGGATCAGGTTATGGTTAGAGGTAGGGTTAGGGTAAGGTTTATTGTTATGGTTATGGTTTGGGTTAGGTTTAGGGTTAGGGGTTAGGGTTAGGGGTTCGGGTTAGGATTAAGGTTATGGTTAGGGTTCGGGTTCGGGTTCGGGTTAGGGTTAGGGTTTGGTGTAGGTTAGCGTTAGTGTTAGGGTTAGGGTTAGGTTTAGGATTAGGTTTAGGGTTAGGGTTAGGTTTAGTGTTACGGTTAGGGTTAGTGTTAGCGTTAGGGTTAGTGTTCGGATTAGGGTTTGTGTTAGGGTTAGGGTTAGGGTTCGGGTTTGGGTTAGCGTTAGTGTTTGGGTTAGGGTTCGGGTTCGGGTTAGGTTTAGGGTTAGGGTTAGGTTTAGTGTTACAGTTAGGGTTAGGTTTAGGGTTAGGGTTAGGGTTCGGATTAGGGTTTGGATTAGGGTTAGGGTTAGGTTTAGGCTTAGGTTTAGAGTTAGGGTTCGCATTAGGGTAAGGGTTAGGTTTAGGGTTAGGGTTAGGGTTCTGGTTAGGGTTATGTTTAGGGTTAGGTTTAGGGTTAGGGTTAGGGTTCAGGTTCGGGTTAGGGTTAGGTTTAGTGTTAGGGTTAGGGATGGGTTAGGGTTCAGGTTAGGGTTCGGTTTCAAGTTCGGTTTCGGGTTAGGGTTAGTGTTAGGGTTAGGTTTAGGGTTATGTTTCGAGTTACGGTAAGGGTTAGGTTTCGGTATCGGGTTCGGGTTACGGTTAGGGTTAGGGTTGGTGTTATGGTTTAGGGTTCGGATTAGGGTTAGGGATGGGGTTCGTGTTAGGGTTAGGGTTAGTTTTCGAGTTCGGGTTAGGGTTAGGGTTAGGGTTAGGTTTCTGGTTTGGGTTTGGGTTCGGGTTCGGGTTAGGGTTAGAGATAGGGTTCGGGTTAGGGTTAGTGTTAGGGTTCGGGTTAGGGTAGGTTTCGGTTTAGGGTTAGGGTTAGGGTTAGGTTTCAGTGAGGGTTAGGGTTAGGGTTAGGGTTACGGTTCGCATTCGGGTTAGGGTTAGGGTTAGGGCTAGGTTTAGGATTAGGGTTATGGTTAGGAGTAGGCTTTGGAATAGTGTTAGGGTTAGGGTTAGAGTTAGGGTTCGGGTTAGTGTTAGGGTTAGGGTACGGGTTCGGGTATGGTTACCGGTTATGGTTAGAGTTCGGGTTCGGTTTAGGGTTAGTGTTCGGGTTCGGGTTAGGTTTAGTGTTAGGTTTCGGGTTAGCGTTAAGGTTAGGGTGAGGGTTAGAGTTAGGGTTAGGGTTAGGGTTAGGGTTAGGGTTAGTGTTCGGATTCGGGTTAGGGTTCGGTTTAGGGTTAGTGTTAGGCTTAGGGTTAGGGTTTGGGTAAGTGTTAGGTATAGGGTTAGGGTTAGGTTTAGGGTTTGTGTTTGTGTTAGGATTTGGGTTAAGGTTCAGTTTCTGGTTAGGTTTAGGGTTAGGGTTCGCATTCAGGTCAGGGTTAGGGTTAGGGTTAGGGTTAGGTTTAGGTTTCGGGCTGGGTTTTGGGTATGGTTATGGTTAGGGTTCTGATTCGAGTTCGGATTAGGGTTAGTGTTAGGGTTAGGATTCGGGTTAGGGTTAGGGTTAGGGTTTGGGTTACGGTTAGGGTTAGGGTTCGGGTTAGGGTTAGCGTTACGGTTAGGATTCGGGTTAGCTTTAGGGTTAGGGTTCAGATTAGGTTTAGGTTTAGGGTTCGGGTTCGGGTTAGTGTTAGGGTTAGGGTTAGAGTTAGGGTTAGGTTTCGGGTTAGGTTTAGGGTTATGGTTAGTGTTAAGCTTTGTGTTAGCATTAGGGATTAGGGTTAAGCGTTAGGGTTAGGGTTAGGGTTAGGTTTAGGGTTAAGGTTTGGGTTCGGGGTCGGGTTCCGTTTCGGGTTAGGGTTAGGGTTAGGGTTTCGGTTAGGGTTGGGTGAGGTTTAGGGTTAGGGTTAGAGTTAGGTTTAGGGTTCGGGTTCGAGTTCGGGTTAGGGTTAGGGTTAGGTTTAGCGTTTGGGTTAGGGTTAGGGTTAGCCTTCGGGTTCGGGTTTTGGTTCCGAATAGTGTTAGGTTTAGGATTGGGGTTAGGGTTAGGGTTAGGGTTCGGGTTAGGATTAGGGTTAGAGTTCGGGTTCATGTTAGGTTTAGCGTTAGGGTTAGCGTTAGGATTAGGGTCAGGGTTGGGGTAGGGTTTTAATTAGGGTTAGGCTTAGGGTTAGGATTAGGATAGGGTTAGGCTTAGGGTTCGTTTAGGCTTAGTGTTAATGTTAGGGTTAGGGTTAGGGTTAGGGTTGGGTTTAGGGTTCGGTTTCAGGTTCGGGTTCAGGTTAGGATTAGTGTTAGGGTTAGGGTTAGGGTTAGGCTTAGGGTTCGTTTAGGCTTAGTGTTAGTGTTAGGGTTAGGGTTCGGTTAGGGTTAGGGTTAGGGTTAGGGTTAGGGTTAGGGTTAGGGTTAGGGTTCGGGGTCGGGTTCAGTTTCGGGTAAGGGATAGTGTTAGGGTTAGGGTTAGGGTCCGGGTTCGGGTTAGGTTTAGGCTTAGGGTTCGGGTTAGGCTTAGGGTTAGGGTTAGAGTTTGGGTTCGGGTTAGGTTAGGGATAGTGTTATGGTTAAGGTTTGGGTTAGGGTTAGGTTTAGAGTTAGGGTTAGGTTCGAGTTAGGGTTAGGGTTTGGGTTAGGGTTAGGGTTAGTGTTAGGTTTCAGGTTAGGGTTAGGGTTAGGATTTGGGTTCGGGTTAGGTTTAGGGTTAGGGTTCGGATTTGGATTAGGGTTAGGGTTAGCGTTAGGGTTAGGGTTAGGTTAGGGTTCGGGTTCGGGTTCGGGTTAGGCTTAGGGTTAGGTTTAGGGTTTGGGTTAGGGTTAGGGTTAGCCTTCCGGTTCGGGTTTTGGTTCCGAATAGGGTTAGGTTTAGGATTAGGGTTAGGGTTAGGGTTAGGGTTCGGGTTAAGTTTATGGTTAGAGTTCGGGTTCGGGTTCAGTGTCGGGTTCGGGGTTCGTGTTAGGGTTAGGGTTAGGGTTAGGGTTACGATTAGGTTTAGGATTAGGGTTAGGGTTAGGGTTAGGGTTAGGTTTTGGGTAAGGGTTCGTGTTCAGGTTAGGGTTAGGGTTAGGGTTAGGGTTAGGGTTAGGGTTAGGGTTAGGGTTAGGAATCTGGTTCGGGTTAGGTTTAGGGGTAGGGTTAGGGTTAGGGTTATTGTTATGATTATGGTTAGGGGTAGGGTTACGTTTAGGGGTTAGGGTTAGGGGTATGGTTAGGGTTCTGGTTTGGTTTAGGGTTAGGGTTAGGCTTAGGGTTCTGTTAGGCTTAGTGTTAGTGTTAGGGTTAGTGTTCGGTTCGGGTTAGGGTTAGGGTTAGGGTTAGGGTTAGGGTTGGGGTTAGGGTTCGGTTTTGGGTTCGCGTTCAGGTTAGGGTTAGTGTCAGTTTTAGGGTTAGGGTTAGGCTTAGGGTTCGGGTTAGGCTAGTGTTAGGGTTAAGGTTAGGGTTAGGGTTCGGGGTCGGGTTCTGGTTCGGGTTAGGATTAGGGTTAGGGATAGGGTTAGGTTTCGGGTTCGGGTTAGGGTTATGCTTAGGGTTTGGGTTAGTCTTAGGGTTAGGGTTGGGGTTAGGGTTCGGGTTAGGTTAGGGTTAGTGTTATGGATAGGGTTCGGGTTAGGGTTAGGTCTAGGGTTAGGGTTAGGTTTAGAGTTAGGGGTTCGGGTAAGGGGTTAGTGTTAGGGGTAGTTTTACGGTTCGGGTTCGGGTTCGGGGTCGGAGTCGGGTTAGGGTTAGGGTTAGTGTTAGTGTTAGGGTTAGGGTTAGGTTTCGGGTTAGGGTTTGGGTTATGTTTAGGGTTAGGGTTAGGGTTAGTGTTAGGGTTAGGGTTAGGGTTCGCATTAGTTTTAGGTTTAGGGTTAGAGTTCTGGTTAGGGTTATGTTTAGGGTTAGGTTCAGTGTTAGGTTTCGAGTTAGGGTTAGGGTTAGATTTCGGTATCGGGTTCGGGTTACGGTTAGGGTTATGGTTAGGGTTCAGATTAGGGTTAAGGATAGTGTTCGGGATAGGGTTAGGGTTAGGTTTCGAGTTCCGGTTAGGGTTAGGGTTAGGGATCGGGTTAGTGTTAGGGTTAGGGTTACGGTTCGGTTTAGGTTTAGGTTTAGGTTTAGGGTTCGGGTTCGGGTTCGAGTTAGGGTTAGGGTTAGGGTTAGGTTAGAGTTTGGGTTAGGGTTAAGGTTAGTGTTAGGGTTAGAGTTAGGTTTAGTGTTAGGGTTAGGGTTCGGTTTAGATTTAGGGTTAGCTTTCGGTTTAGGGTTAGGTTAGGGTTAGGGTTCGGTTAGGGTTAAGGTTAGGGTTAGGTTTGGGGTTAGGGTTCGGTTTTGGGTTAGTTTCAGTTTGGGGTTAGGGATCGGTTTCGGGTTAGGGTTCGGTTCGGTTTAAGGTTAGGTTTTGGGTTAGGGTTAGGGTTAGAGTTAGGGTTAAGGTTCGGGTTCGGGATAGGGTTTGGTTTAGGCTAAGGGTTATGGTGAGGGTTAGGATTAGGGTTCTGGTTAGGTAGGGTTAGGGTTAGGTTTAGGGTTAGGGTTAAGGTTAGGGTTTCCGTTAGAGTTAGGTTTCGGGTTCGGGTTAGGGTAGGGTTAGGGTTCATGTTAGGATTAGGGTAAGGGTTAGAGTTAGTGTTAGGCTTAACTTTAGGTTTAGGGTTCGGGTTCAGGTTAGGGTTAGGGTTAGGGTTATGGTTAGTGGTTAGGTTTAGGGCTTAGCATTAAGGTTAGTGTTAGGGTTAGGGTTAGGGCTTTGGTTAGTGTTCGGGTTAGGTTTCGGTTTCGTGTTAGGGTTCGGTTTTTGGTTAAGGTTAGGGTAGGGTTAGGGTTAGGTTTAGTGTTAGGGTTCGAGTTAGGGTTAGGGTTATGGTTAGGGTTAGGGTTAGAGTTACTTTTTGGGTTAGTGTTAGGTTTCGGGTTCGTGTTAGAGTTAGGTTTCGGATTAGGGTTAGGGTTAGTGTTAGTGTTAGGGTTACAGTTAGGGTTAGGGTTAGGTTTAGGGTTAGTGTTTGGATTCGGGTTAGTGTTAGGGTTAGGGTTAGGGTTAGTGTTAGTGTTAGGCTTCGCGTTAGGTTTCAGGTTAGGGTTAGTGATCGGGTTCGGGTTAGGATTCGGGTTCAGATTAGGGTTCGGGTTAGGGTTAGGGTTGGGGTTAGGGTTCGGGTTCGGGTTCGGGTTAGGGTTAGGTTTCGGATTAGGATTAGGGTTAGGGTTAGGTTTAGAGTTAGAGTAAGGATTAGGGGTTATTCTTAGGGCGTAGGGTTAGGGTTAGTGTTAGGGTTAGGGTTAGGATTAGGGCTTTGGTTAGTGTTCGGGTTATGGTTAGGGTTATGGTTAGGGTTCGGATTAGGGTTAGGGTTAGGGTTAGGGTTAGGTTTAGTGTTCTGGTTAGGTTTACGTTTAGGGGTAGGTTTAGGGTTAGGGTTAGGGTTAGGGTAAGGGTTAGGTGTTGGGTTAAGTTTAGTGTTCAGGTTAGGCCTCGGGTTCGGGTTCAGGGTAGGGTTAGGGTTTGTTGTTAGGGTTAGGGTTAGGGTTATGGTTCGGGTTCGGGTTCGTGTTAGGGTTAGGGTTAGGGTTAAGTTTAGTGGTTAGGGTTAGGGTTAGGGGTAAGGGTTAGGGTTAGATTTCAGGATCGGTTTAGGGTTAGGGTTTGGGTTAGTTTTAGGGTTAGATTTCGGGTTCGGGTTCGGGTTCGGGTTAGGGTTAGGGTTAAGGTAGGGTTAGGCTTAGGGTTATGATTAGGGTTAGGGTTTGGGTTAGGATTAGGTGTTAGGCTTAAGTGTTAGTGTTAGGGTTAGGTTTAGGGTTAGGGTTCGGGTTCGGGTTAGGGTTAGGGTTATGGTTAGTGTTCTCATTAGGGTTAGGGTTGGGGTTAGTGTTAGGGTTCGGATTAGGGTTAGGGTTAGGGTTAGGGTTAGGTTTAGGGTTTTGGTTAGGGTTACGTTTAGGGTTAGGTTAGGGTTACTGTTAGTGTTAGGTTAGGGTAATGGTTAGGGGTCGGGTTAGGGTTAGGGTTCCGGTCAGGCCTCGGGTTTGGGTTTCTGTTCGGGATAGGGTTAGGGGTTAGGGTTAGGGATAGGGTTAGGGTTAGGGTTTGGGTTCGGGGTAGAGTTACGGTTAGGTTTATGTTAGTGTTCTGGTTCGGTATCGGGTTCGGGTTCGGGTTATGGTTAGGAAAAGGTTTAGGGTTAGGGTTAGGGATAGGGTTAGGGTTAGGGTTAGGGTTCGCATTAGGGTTAGGGTTAGCTTAAAGGTTAGGGTTTGGGTCAGGGTTCGGGTTAGGTTTCGGGTTATGGTTAGGGTTAGGATTAGCATTAGGGTTAGGGTTAGGGTTAGGTTTAGGTTAGGGTTAGGGTTCGGGTTCGGGTTCGGGTTAGGTTTAGGTTTAGGGTTAGGTTATGGTTCGGGTTTGGTAAGGGTTAAGGTTCGCATTAGGGTTAGGTTTAGGTTTAGGATTAGGGTTAGCGTTCGGGTTATGGTTAGGGTTAGGGTTACGGTTAGGGTTAGGTTTAGCGGTAGGGATAGGGTTATGGTTAGGGTTTGGGTTATGTTTAGGGTTAGGGTTCATTTTAGGGTTCGGGTTCAGGTTCGGGTTCAGTTTAGGGTTAGGGTTAGGGTTATGGTTAGGGTTAGGTTTTGGGAGAGGGTTAGGGTTAGGGTTCGTGTTAGGGTTAGGTTTGGGTTCGGGTTAGGGTTAGGGTTAGGCATAGTGTTAGGATTAGGGTTAGAGTTAGGGTTTTGGATACTGTTAGGGTTCGGGTTCGGGCTAGGGTTAGGATTCGGGTTAGGGTTAAGGTTAGGGTTAGGGTTAGGGTTAGGGTTACAGTTACGGTTAGGGTTAGGCTTAGGGTTAGGGTTAGGGCTAGGGTTAGGGTTAGGGTTAGGGTTAGGAATAGGGTTAGGGTTAGGTTTCAGGTTAGGGTTACGGTTCGGGTGAGGATTATGGTTAGGATTAGGGTTAGGGGTAGGGTTAGGGTAAGGGTTCGGGTTCTGGTTCGCGTTAGGGGTAGGGTTACGGTTAGGGTTAGGGTTAGGGTTCGGTTTAGGGTGAGTGATAGGGTTCGTGTTAGGGTTAGTGTTCGGGTTAGGGTTAGGGTTAGGTTTAGATTTAGTGTTAGTGTTAGGGTTAGGGTTAGGGTTATGGTGAAGGTTCGGGTTCTGGTCCGGGGTCAGGTTAGGGTTAGGGTTAGGGTTAGGGGTAGGGTTAGGGTAAGAGATAGTGTTAGTGTTAGGGTTAGAGTTAGGGTTCGGGTTAGGGTTAGGGTTCGAGTTAGGGTTAGGGTTAGGGTCTGGGTTAAGTTTAGGGTTTGGGTTAGGCTTAGGAATAGGGTTAGGGTTAGGGTTCGGGTTAGGGTTAGGCTTAGGTTTCGGATTCGTATTAGGGTTCAGTTTAGCGTTAGGTTAAGGGTTAGTGTTAGGGTTAGGGTTATGGTTAGGGTTAGGGTTTGTGTTAGGGTTAGGGTTATTGTTCGCATTAGGTTTAGGGTTAGGGTTCGGGATCGGGTTAGGGTTAAGGTTAGCTTTAGGGTTAGGGTTAGGTTTTGAGTTAGGTTTAGGGTTAGGTTTCGGTATTGGGTTCGGGTTCGGGTTAGGGTTAGGGTTAGAGTTAGGGATCGGGTTAGGGTTAGTGTTAGGGTTCTGGTTAGGGTTAGGTTTCGATTTCGGGTTAGGGTTAGTGTTAGGTTTCTGGTTAGGGTTAGGTTTCGGTTTCGGGTTAGGGTTCGGGTTCGGGTTAGGGTTGGGGTTATGGTTCGGGTTTGGGTTAGGATTAGTGTTAGTGTTAGGATTAGGATTACGGTTAGCGTTCGGGTTAGAGTTAGAGTAACGTTTAGGGGTTAGGGTTAGGGCATAGGGTTAGGCTTAGGGTTAGTGTTAGGGTTAGTTTTAGGTTTAGGGTTCTGGTTAGGGTTACGTTTAGGGTTAGGTTTAGGGGTAGGGTTAGGTTTAGGGTTAGGGTAATGGTTAGGTGTCGGGTTAGGGTTAGGGTTCTGGTTAGGCCTCGGATTCGGGTTTGGGTTAGGGTTATGGTTAGGGGTTAGGGTTAGGGTTACGGTTAGGGTTAGGGTAAGGGTTAGGGTTCGGGTTCAGGTTAGGCTTAGGTTTCCAGTTAGGTTTAGGGTTAGGGTTAGGGTTAGGGTTCGGGTTAGGCTTAGGGTTCAGGTTAGGCTTAGGGTTAGGTTACGGTTCGGGTTAGGGTGAGGTTTAGGGTTAGGGTTAGGTTTAGTCTTCGGGTTCTGGTTTTGGTTCCGGATAGGGTTAGGTTTAGGATTAGGGTTAGGGTTAGTGTTAGGTTTCGGGTTACAGTTAGGGTTAGGGTTCAGGTTCGGGTTCGATGTCGGTTTCGGGTTCGGGTTAGGGTTAGGGTTAGGGTTAGGGTTTCGAATAGGGTTAGGGTTAGGGTTAGGATTAGGGTTAGGGTTCGGGTTCTGGTTCGGGTTAGTTAGTGTTAACGTTAGGGTTCGTGTTAGGGTTAGGTTTTGGGTAAGGGTTCGTGTTCGGGTTCCGGTCAGGGTTAGGGTTAGGGTTAGGGTTAGTGTTCGGGTTAGGTTTAAGTTTAGGGTTAGGGTTAGGGTTTGGGTTAGGGTTAGGGCTATGGTTAGGGTTAGGGTTATTTTTATGGTTATGGTTATGGTTAGGTTTACGTTTAGGGGTTAGGGTTAGGGGTTCGGGTTAGGGTTAGGGTTTTGGTTAGGGTTCGGGTTCGGGTTCGGGTTAGGCTTAGGGTTCGTTTATGCTTAGTGTTAGTGTTAGGGTTAGGGTTCGGTTAGGGTTAGGGATAGGGTTAGGGGTAGGCTTAGGGTTAGGGTTGGGGTTAGGGTTCGGTTTCGGGTTCTGGTTCAGGTTAGGGTTAGTGTTATTGTTAGGGTTCGGGTTAGGCTTAGGTTTAGGGTTAGGGTTAGGGTTAGAGTTCGGGTTCGGGTTAGGCTTAGGGTTTGGTTTAGGCTTAGGGTTAGGGTTTGGGTTAGGGTTCGGGTTAGGTTAGGGTTAGGGTTAGGGTTAGGGTTAGGATTAGGTTTAGGGTTTGGGTTAGGTTTAGGATTAGGGGTTAGGGTTCTGGGTTAGGGTTAGGGTTAGTTTTACGGTTCGAGTTCAGGTTCGGGGTCGGGGTCTGGTTAGGGTTAGGGTTATTGTTAGGGTTAATGTTAGGGTTAGGGTTCGGGTTTGGGTTTGGCTTAGGTTTAGGTTTAGGGTTAGGGTTAGGGTTCGCATTAGGGTTAGGGTTAGGGTTAGGGATAGGGTTAGGGTTCTGTTTAGGGTTATGTTTAGGGTTAGGTTTAGGGTTAGGGTTAGGGTTCGGTTTTTGTTTCGGGTTAGGGTTATTTTTTTGGGTTAGGGTTCAGGTTAGGGTTCGGGTTCAGGTTCATTTCGGTTTAGGGTTAGGGTTAGGGTTAGTTTTAGTGTTAGGTTTCGAGTTTGGGTTAGGGTTAGGTTTTGGTATCGGGTTCAGTTTATGGTTAGGGTTATTGTTAGGGTTATGGTTAGGGTTCAGATTAGGGTTTGGGATAGGATTCGGGATAGGGTTAGGGTTAGGTTTCGAGTTCGGGTTAGGGTTAGGGTTAGGGTTCGGGTTAGGGTTAGTGTTAGGGTTAGGG